>NW_025064998.1:0-7723 GCF_019112545.1 Guyanagaster necrorhizus
CTAAGTCAGAAGGCACGAGACCATGGGAAGCTTAGTCAGCACAACTAGAACTCCCCATCAAAGACATAATGACGGTCGTGCTCGACGACACAATCGACCTTTTATGTACGATAACGACGCTCAAGGACAACGAGCACCATAGACACAGACGAACATAATAAGCAGTAGTATAATTAGCGGACAACTGTACAGTATTTAAGGATGGCAGCTCTCGCTGGTATACCCCAGCTTCGAGCTAAAGTTTATTCACACCATTCTACCTCGAGTCTACTCTTGACCTTGAGTCACACAGTCCAGGTATACATAAGTGAACCCAGGTGATTCCTCGAAGTGCGAAGGAACATCTGTTTATCACGTGTATCGGTCCACGTGACGCTTGGGTCTAACAATTAGCTTGAAGCTTCCTCTTTCCCTTTCTCAAGCCCAATTGTGCTGAGAAACTGAATGACTCCAGTCACAACCCGCGACCTTAACCACGACTTCTTTGACCTCATAGCTTCCATCATTGGAATGCTACTCAGCCTTCTCGCCATCATCACTTGTTGCCGAGGGCGACAATCGATCACTGCTTGGATTGTCAGGCACTACCAAGCATTTCAACAAATCCAACACATCCTCCGAAACGTAACCCCGGACCTTCCTTTCCATGACATCCCCCCCTCCACCAGAACGACCTTCCAGCCGGAGGAGTTTCCCGTATCAGAAGCCAGGCATAGCCGCCAGAATACGGGGAGCCCTCAAGAAGAAGAAAGACACCGATACCCTCCTCGACGACCTGACAGTAGAAACCAGAACCATAACCTCACAGGGTTCCGAAACCCGTGGACCACGACGGTCCCCCAGGTCACCCAGGAGATCCCCCACGACCTCCCTCCAGTCCCCAATGACCCTTCCACCGCCTCGCGCACCCCAGGGATTGGAGACCACGCTCGGGACTCCCGTGATGCCTCTCGGGTGGCTTCGAGAGCCAGGACTGCCCCCCACTCGCCCTGGGACTCCCTCTACGCAACCCCCGAGCCACATTCCAGCACAGACAGGTCCGTCAGTAGGTTGGGGGTCGAAGACCCTCACGGAAGGACCCTACACCCGGACTACGCCAACGCCGAGATTGCCATCACAGCAGCAGGGGACCCCATCCGACACCTCCATGTCGGAAGTGAGCCGGAGGTTGGCACTGCCAGTCAGAGGGGAAGGATCGCAAGGGACAGGATTATCCGGAGGATATTCCCGGACTGGGACCTTACCGTCCCATTTAACTATGACAACGCACTACGACAGCAGCAGCAGGCCCAGCAGCGTAGAGCAGAAGAAGAGCGAGCTCGAGAAGAGCTCGCCGAGTATACACAAGCACAGGCCCAGCGGGAGTATGAGGAAGCCGAGTATGACCGACAAGGGCGAGAATGAAGGAGGCGAGAAGAAGCAGAAAGAATGGGCTCCGCCTCCCCCGCACAGTATGGACTCCGAACCTCAGGAGACGAGTCCCCTTTCAGGGAGCCAGGCTCCGACGACGACCCCTGGGCAGGGTCCGCTAGCCCCGTCACCAGGAGCGAGGCCATCAGAAGGGGAGGAGGACCTCCCCCTCCAGATCTACGATATCCCAGCAGAACCGATACCATCGCATCCGACGCCGACTCAGTACTCGACGCCTATGGACTCCGGGTACCTGACAATGCCCACGTCTCCGACCTTGCCCTCCGACGATTCCTGGGAGGCCGGGTCGCCCACCAGTTCCTCCTTCCAGAGTTCTATCGAAACTTCAGCCTCTATAGCGAGGAACTGGAGAGAGCGAGAGCAGCGGGCAGAACAAGGTACTATGGGGTCCCGCCCGTACCAGTCCATCCCATCGCCGAAGGAGAGGCAGGACCCAGTAACGCCGGAGGGCTCCCCAGCAACGCTACGACTCAAGCCCCTCACCTCCGGCCAGCTCGCCGGTTCCCTCCTCGAGGAGGACAGCAAGGACAGCGAGGGTGACGAGGAGGACGAGGAAGGGCCCTTTGATCCTCAACACTTTATGTATTACGCAGGGCAACGACCAGATGAAGCGGCATTAAGGGAAGAAATTGAAAGAAGTAGGCAAAAAGAATACAGGGAGCTATATGAGCAAGGGATGCTCTATCTATGGGGAGACACCCACTGGTTGGCCTCTCCCCTGGGACTTGAATATCGGTATGCAGACTCAATGGAGAAAAAACGAATTTTACAGTATGCTGCGACGGAATATGCCTGGAAGGAATATGGGCACCGACATCCCGAGGATCCGCTCGGGCCGATGCCCCCATTCCAGCGGCGAACAGACATTCAACCGCTACCACGAACCCCACCCGTCGCACCGAAACGAGCCGTTTACGTCGCCCCCTCTATTCGGAGCCAGGCCGACGACAATCCGTCAATCCGAAGCACGGCTTCAAGGCTTACCCGCACAAGAAATCGGCCGGCATGGCAGGCCGCTCAAACCCGAAACCCGTGGACTGGCAAAGGAAGTCGGCTCCTCGGCGGGCAACCCCCTCCAGACGAAGCAGGGCCGAGTGGGAAGGACCCCATTCAGGACGACCCCGAGGCGGTCCGCCTCGGATTCACAGTTCGAGACGGAGTAATCGTCCGGATCACCGACCCAAAAGGTAGCCCGATCGCGGACGACAATTCCCTGCACTCCTTCCCCGGACCACCCGCAGAATGGAAACAACCACCATTCGACGGATGGCCCAACCCGATGGGGGCACTCCCACACAATGCCAACGTGCTACAGTGCCACCCCGATCTCCTTCGAAAGCCCCGCCCCTTTAAAGGGGTCTCTGACGACATCGATCGATTCCTGGTGGATTGCGAACAATACTTTGAGGTCTATATTGGGTATATCGGGACCAACATGAACAAAGTCGCTTTCGCCACTTCCTACCTGGAAGATAAGGCCAAAACGTGGTGGATTCTCATCTCTCCGAACTTCCGATCCACCACTAGGGAGCATTACCGATATCCCTCGTGGCCGGTCTTTAAACGCATGCTGAACGACAAATTTATCGACCCTGCCGTTCAAGAAGTACACAAACAAAAGATCAAAGAGTACAAAATGGGAGATAAAGCGGCCACTGATTACTTTGACGAGCTGGAACGGCTTGCCAAACTCGCAGGAATCAGAGAAGATATCGCAAACGACGGAAGGATGGTGGAAGCCCTCAAACGGGGAGTTCCGTCCTCGTACCTCACGATGATCTCAGCCATGGGCGTCAAAATGCTGATGCCTGTGGGTTACGACGAGTGGAAAGAACGGATCGTCGAGATGTACAAGGAACGGCAAAGGCAGAAAGCAGAGGCATCGACCTTGCAGGAATATGGCAAGAAACCGACCCCGCCGACCCCGAACAAGTCGGGGCAAACTGCTGGGAAACCATCAGGAACTCCCGCGACAACAAATTACGGCACTCAGAAGACTGGAACGGGAACGACTTACACCAGGGCCGGAAAACCGATGGACATTGATCGAATGAAGAAGGAAGGAAAGTGCTTCAATTGCGGACAGAAGGGCCACATGGCAAAGGACTGTCCAAAGAAGAAGAAGACCTGAGAAGACATACGAGCACAGATCGCCGAGTTACAGAAGGAAGATGAAGAGCTCGGGAAGGAAACGAAGATTGAGGAGGTAAAAGGGGGGGCCAACTAGTGAGCAATTCCACTAGGTCGGCCATACGGATTCACGGTGTGCCCATTCCAGCCGCTAGTCGGACTGATAGTACTTCTGTAGTTACTCCTATGCCTATGTACGCAACGCATTCGAATATACCCACAGTTGACACGCACACCGAAGAATTGCAAAAACAGACTCAAACGCCTACGAGCCGAACAGGGGCAGAGAGCCCCAACACATGGCTCAAACCATTCGATACCGAATGGACATGGAGGGCCATTAGAGAAGCAAGGGACGAGAAGGTGGCTGTGGCCGTATTACATGGATGGATACACCGAACCAGAACAGGGGAGGTCACCAACCCTACCATCAACGGCCTGCAAAAAGCCGAGCGAAGCCAAGCCTTGGAATGGCTGGACGAACTAAAGGGACCACAAAAGTTCGTCAGACGAACCAAGACCCCGGGATGGGACTTGACCACCAAGGCACAAATCGAGACCCTAACCAATCGGACGATGCACTCAGTAACCGCCCTCATTGACAGCGGGTGTACTGGGAGTTCCATCAATCGAGCCTTCGTTCAACAACATCAGCTTCCTACCAGATCCACCGCAGCGCCTATCCCGGTGTACAACGCCGATGGAACCAAGAACCAAGCCGGGTCAATCACGGAATTCGTTGAACTCCGGCTCACCATCGGAGATCATTCGGAAAGGATCGACCTAGCCGTCACTGATCTCGGAACAAAAGAGCTGTTCCTCGGCCATGACTGGCTGATCCGACATAATCCGCTTATCAATTGGAAAACCGGGCGACTTGTGTTTGCCCGATGTCGATGTCGGAAAATCCCATACGAGCTGCCTGACGAGGACCCAGAAGACAGATGGGACGAGGAGATGGAGGATGGTGAAACCATTCTAGCAATCGACTTGCAAAAGGAGATTCATATTCGAGCAGTACATCATGCCAATAACCTAGCAGCCAAAGCAAATGAAGGAAGGGAGGAGAAAACATTCGAAGAGATGGTACCGGAATGGGCACGAGACTTCCGAGATCTCTTCGAAAAGGAGAGTTTTGACGAACTCCCAGGCCCGAAACCTTGGGATCATGCCATTGAGCTGATCCCCAACGCCAATGCTAACCTGGACTGCAAGACCTACCCCCTTGGCAGTCAGGAACAACAGGAACTCGACAAGTTTCTTGATGAGAACCTCTCCTCGGGACGGATCCGACCATCAAAGTCCCCTATGGCTTCGCCCTTCTTTTTCGTAAAAAAGAAAGACGGCAAGCTTCGACCCGTCCAAGATTACCGAAAACTTAACGAGATGACAATCAAGAATCGGTATCCCTTACCCCTGATCTCAGAACTAATGGACAAACTCCGAGGTGCTAAATATTACACCAAGCTCGACGTACGATGGGGGTACAACAACGTACGGATCAAAGAAGGGGATGAGTGGAAGGCAGCGTTCAGGACTAACCGGGGGCTCTTCGAGCCAACAGTGATGTTCTTCGGCTTGACCAATTCCCCGGCCACCTTTCAGTGGATGATGAATGATATCTTCAAGGATCTCATCGCCACCGGAAAGGTTACCATTTACCTGGACGATATTCTTATCATGTCTAAAACAAGGGAGGAACACCGAAGCCTAGTCCGACGAGTACTCACCCTCATGAGGAAACACAAACTGTTTCTCAAAGCGGAAAAATGCGAATTCGAGGTACTAGAGACCGAGTACCTCGGAGTAATCATTAGCGAGGGGAGCATCCGCATGGACCCAATAAAAGTCGCAGGAGTAGTTGAATGGCCGACTCCGACCAAGAAGAAGGAACTACAGTCCTTCCTGGGCTTCACCAATTTCTACCGAAGGTTCATATGGGACTACAGCAAAATTGTACGACCCATGACCCAACTCACTGGCAATGCCCCATGGAAGTGGGACATATCCCAACAACATGCCTTCGACGACTTGAAAAGGCGACTGGCGGAGGACGTAATTCTTGCCATACCGTCCCAGGAAGGTAGATTCCACGTTGAGGCCGACTCGAGTGAAGGGGCTATAGGTGCCGTACTGAGCCAAGAACAAGATAAGAAATGGCGACCCGTCGCCTTTCTCTCAAAGGCATTAACGGTGACAGAAAGGAACTATGAAATTTATGACAAAGAGCTGCTCGCAATAATGCTCGCCCTCGAAGAGTGGCGCCATTACCTGATCGGAGCAGCCGAGACCTTCGAGATCTGGACCGATCACCAGAACCTCAGGTATTTCCGACAGCCTCAAAAGCTAAACCGCCGACAAGCTCGGTGGGTCACCGAACTCGCCCAGTACGAATACACACTCCACCATAAAGCCGGGGTCGCCAACAAAAAAGCCGACCTCCTCTCTCGCCGCGCTGACCATGACCAGGGGGGAAACGACAACGAGGGAGTCGTCATCCTCCGTCCCGAACACTTCCGGGCTATGATAATGCCCACAGAGGAGGACATACACGAGCGAATCAAAAGTGCGACACGAGACCCGCACCTATGGGATCAAAGGATTGCCACCTCGCTTAACCATGAGCGAGGACTAACAAGAAAGGAGGGAATGATCCATTATGACGGGAGGATCTACATTCCATGTGTCCAAAGTCTCCGAGGCGACATCATCGCCATACACCATGACCACGCCACGGCAGGGCATCCAGGCATCAGCAAAACAAAGGAACTCGTTCTACGAGAATACTGGTGGCCTAAACTCGGTAACGACATCGTGGCATACGTTAAAGGTTGTGAAGTCTGCCAAAGGGGAAAATCATCCACACAACCGAGGGCCGCCCCATTACACCCCAACGAAGTACCGGCACAGCCATGGACCCACATATCAGTAGATATGATCACCGGTTTACCGGACTGTAACGGCTATGATGCAATCATCGTCATAGTCGACCGCTTCTCCAAAGCAATCATTCCGATCGCATGTTCAACAGAGTTAAATTCGGAAGGATGGGTGAAGATACTACGGGACGAAGTGTATGCAAAATATGGGATGCCGCAAGTAATCATCTCGGACCGGGGACCACAATTCATCTCCAAATTCTTAGCCGACCTATACAAACTTTTGAACATTACACAAAACGCGTCGATGGCATACCACCCACAGACAGACGGTCAAACAGAACGCGCAAATCAAGAAGTTGAAAAATACCTTCGGCTATTTATCAACTATCGACAAGACGACTGGGTCGAATGGCTAGCACTTGCTGCGTTCCAGCACAACAACAGAGTCCACTCCGCCACAGGTCAAACCCCGTTCTTTGTCAATTACGGCAGACATCCACATCTGACTCAAACAAATCACCATAAAACAACGACGCCCGCTTCCACTGATTTTGCCAAAACAATGGAAAAGATACACAGTGAAACGAAAAGATCTCTCGAGAAAGCAGCTGCGACGATGAAAACCCAATACGATAAACATCGACGCCCAGCGCACGAGTATCACGTCCACGACAAAGTGTGGCTTGATACGACGAACCTCCACCTCCCACGGCCAAAACGCAAACTGGCCGACAAACGTACGGGACCTTTCCCAATCCTCGCAAAGGTCAGAGAATCAGCCTATAAATTGCGTCTACCGACTGCATGGAAAATTCACAATGTATTCAACGAATCCCTCTTAACACCATACGTTGCTCCAGCATTCCCTAATCAAGAACGACCACCACCGCCTCCACCAGACCTGATTGATGACGAAGAACATTACGAAATCGATCAGGTACTGAATCACAAACTACGAAAAATAAAGGCCTGCGGAGGCGGCATGACAACCACAGTCGACTATCTTGTCAGCTGGAAGGGTTATGGGCCAGAATCTAACCAATGGATCAACGAAAAATACATGAACGCAGACTCCGCAATTCACGACTACGAATTATCCCTTAATTAAGCCATCGGGACGATGGTCTTAAGCGGGGGGTAATGTTACGATTTATTCCTTTTTCCTTCTTTTCTTTCCCTTCTACACTAAGTCAGAAGGCACGAGACCATGGGAAGCTTAGTCAGCACAACTAGAACTCCCCATCAAAGACATAATGACGGTCGTGCTCGACGACACAATC
>NW_025064999.1:0-7614 GCF_019112545.1 Guyanagaster necrorhizus
GAAACTCCCGTGGCTTGACTCCGTCTGCGTCTGCAATGTCTATGTCGGCGCCGAATTCCATGAGGAGGTCGATAGCGCCGATTCCGTTGGTCTGGAAGCATCCGAGTAGAGGGACTTCGCCGTAGCGGTTACGCTGATTGGGATCTGACCCAGATTCCAGAAGGACCCGAGCTATGTCGAGTTTCGCCATGTGGTTCATGGCTCCGTGGGATAGGGCAGTGCATCCAGTGATATCTGGAAGGTCTACAGGCGCGCCGCGGGATATGAGATATTTGAGGACGTCGATATGCTGGGGATTGGCTGTTTGCAAGCGTTGCGCGCCGGACAAGATGGTGAGATACCCAAACCTGTATGGCGTCTCTGTACTTTCGAGGGAGGAGGTGTCTCCAGATTCGACTTCATGAATTGACAGTTCAGTAACTGAGGAGACTTGATGGATGTGTCAAGCTCACCTTAACGACTCTGAGGTAGTCTCCCAGGTAGCAGCATAGTCCGAAATAAGTGAGCTCTTGACGGTCAAAGGAAGAGGATATGTCGTTATAAAGTACTCGAAGAGTTTCGCCGCCCATTTCGAAGGATAGGTAGCCAGGCTGGTCCAGGATGTTGCGCATCTGTTTGGTTACCGAGAGTCCGCCGTTGCCATCTCCTTGGTGGGTAGACTTTGTCGGAGTGATGATAACATGAGATGGGGGCATCCTGAAGATGATTCTGCCATCAAAGCCAGTCAAGGCGAGTAGAGTAGGTGAGAGACGGAAGCGTTATTTTCTTTGTCAGCTTTTCAAATTCGAACGACTCGGGCTCTCCTGGACGTTGACTACGTCGTTGTATTTAATATCCCTCAGTACGATGCCTCAGCGACTGGTCGGTCCTGGTCTTAATTTTACAGTCCAGGAACTGGTGTCATCACTTAGCAGTGTTGGCCAAGCAGCTGCAGTCAGGACTGCATGCGCCAAAGACAGGATCGAAAGTCTCTTGGCGAGCATTATCAATTTAACTAAGAATGCAAAACGTTGCCCCTCACCCCATCTTCCGTGTCCTTTACTTCAAAGCAGATATTTTTTCAAGTCACAACACATTCGTAAACATAGTCGAAACAGATGCCAAGGTATTCTGTCGACTGGATTATGCTGCGAATGTTGCAAGGGTAAGCTCTCCGTTTACTCTTCATAATTGTGTCAAACGTATTGTACAGATTTTCCCCCGTAGCGACTATTGAATAGACCATCGAGGACTCAGACTGCGACAACATACACACGACCAGTATCTGCGACTGACGGGATTTCTCTGCATGCACGAGGAGATCAAGATGATGCTAAAGAATGACTGCTTGTGCCGGCCCAAAGGTCGTGAGTACGGCCCCGAACCCTTCTAACTTAATTTATTAGAATATCGAAGATAATCGAACACACGACAAGTAGATGCTCAGGCTGACACCTTCAGATGGTAGGGTCGCTCAGATAATGTGCTGAAACAAAATCGCGCCCAGGGCAGTGAAGGCACGATGCTGTTTCATTTCCCGACCTTTTACCAGTGCGTTTCGTTGTATCAGTTCAGAATGTGAGCATCATGCAACTGCTTTCAAACTACAGTGCCTGAGAACTTGCAGTTCACCGTTCAGTTCCATCAAGGTCCCTGTAGTACTTTGGCTGATTCCGTTCCGCTACAAGACGATGAATCCGAACATCATTTCCTCCCTTTCTTCAGTTAGGCTTGATTTGAGCCTGGCTTTCTTGCACTGCTATTATTGCTATTGTGCCTTGGAAGCGTGATGCACTGTCTACTACGCGTTCTCACTCCTGCTCGCCAACGAGCGTTTTTCTACCCACCATTCCGTCTTTTGCACTCAGGCACATGCTGGAGAAGCCTAGGTGACCATGATAGAGGCAGAGGACTGACCAACTTCCTCTCCAACGACAATTCACCAGCAGTGCAAGTTAAGAGAATAACCAATCAAGACATTCAGATGGTCGACTTCGGCATGCATTTTCTAGAAGGATAGGCGCTTCCATGGGATGTGTCAAAGACTTTGTGGCAAGGATGGAGGAAGGAACACCTGGAAAATTTTGACCTTGTTTCGCCCAGACCCTGTTCATTTTTGGTCTTGTTCTCTAGATTATATGTCCTAATATTTAGTAGAAATATTACTTCTCGGGACAGGTACGCGATTAGTGCAACCACCGCTATTCATTCAGACATACATAAGCCAATTGGGCGTCCAAGTGGATACGATGGACATCGTACGTTTGCCGTGTCTCTTAAAGCCTCTTTATCTTATCCATCCTCTCCTTAGAAAAATGCTTGCTCGACGTATAACGTATTGGCAGAGGAAGGTCGACGCGTAGCCGCTGCTTTACTTCCTCTTTCACCGCAAAAGACGTTTCTACCATCAAAATAAGAGCGTGAGATGTATGTCCATTTCAGATGTCCTAGGCGAGGGCACAATAGCTAATGTTAATGACAACTCTCCAGCCAGACGTGCTTGCTACATCACCAGGATGTCTATGTCATTGTATATCGCTGGTCGAATATATCAATATCACGGATGAAATCACTCGAAAAGAAAACATCGGCCGAGAACGCGCAAAGAGCGACAAATTATCTACTGCCATTTCGATGCACGAGAAAACCCTGAACGAGTTCTCATATCAACTAGTATCTATGGCGAAGAGCTAAGACACACATCACATAGGAGCTCGGGGTTCCAGTACCCTAGCTGCCGACTTCTCTCTCAAGTACCGTTCGTCTTCTAGTAGTTTGGACAGTCATGGAGGAAACCCATGCTGTTCAAAGTAGCAAGGGTTCTGCGAGGAATATTCCCGCCCGACCCTTCTACTTTGGAGCTCATGAGCATAGACATTTAACCCAGGCGTGGTTGTGATCAAGAACCGACAAAATCAATCATTTCATGAAGCGCATGAATGGTTACTTTGTTTTTCAATTATTAATTTTCGTTGAAGACTTACTTTTATAGTCATCACAGGAACGTGTACTCTTGGCGCGCATGCTGAAGGGCTTTTGGTGACATGAAATTCCGAAACTGTTGGTCATATACCTAAAATGCATTGTTAGCTGTCCGAATTTACTTTTTCTTGTCCAGACTTATAATCATTCCAACATGAACAATCGAAAATCAGATAGGGAGAACCTCGTCTCATCAGACGATAGTCATGACAAGTGTGTATGTATATTATACATTATTGGCACTCGCTTTCTCCTCTGAGCAGAATTTAGTACTCCGAAGGTCGGTTCTCTTTGTACCAGAGGGCTTCTGCTTCTGACTTATACGGCGGGGGGTTGATGCCATTCATCACCCACATGCCTCGCTATAGTAAAACCAAGTCGTCAACTTCCACAGTGTTCAAGACCAACTGGAAATACCCACGTCCATCTCCGCGATTTGTATCTCCCAGTCGGCACCTCGTGCCTTTATGAACGGCTCCAATGCCTTGTTGTATCCCTCGCTGAACTCTTTCTTGTACTCATCACTACATAACCTTCTCAATCGCGCACCGATTATAACGACCTAGGAGCATACCTGAAATGGGCGGCCATATGGTGCACAACTATGCGGACAAAGTTGTCGGTGGCCTCCCCTCCGACGTGGAAATTCTCCTTGTCGACCTCAATGAAGATCACGACAACGTAGAATTTGGGCAAGTTGGGGTAGCACTGCTGGACGGCTTTGACGACAGCAGTTTTATCCTCTTTGGAATACAATCCGACAGGAATGTAGAAGCGGTGAAGAGGCATGTTCGTGAGTGAGGTTTGTAAGAGTATCTTTGACGAGTTTTTATGCAAGTCCAACAGTTCGGGATCCTAGTGCTTTGGCCGACCTCGGTTACTAATGCTTGGTAACGGCTTCGGCTACAAGAAGCATGAAGTCAAGGACATTGTTGTTTCTCCCGAAGCTGCCGTACAAAGGTGTACGATCGGAGACGTATAAATTCCAGGTACTCATTTCTGTTCATTCTCCAGGATAAGGGTATCACAGGATTTCACGACGCGCTTCATGCTGACACTGACGTTATACTTCTGAATGCTTGCACAAGACCTCAATCGTACTCCATCCTGGTGGGTGTGTGAACGTCTCTCGTCGAACCCCAAATGAAGATCCACGATCAGTAGATAAGCGGACCGGGTTAATACTCACTGTCATAGCCCACTTCTGATTTGCCAGGAAGGTGTAAAGTTTAGATACCCGGACAAATGATGATGCCATACTTGGAAAAGAGCAGACAATTTCCGGTTTCAACACTTGTTCAGGATCGGGAAAGAAATCAAAAATTGAACATTCGAGACCTGTGTCTGAAGACCCAGATATAACGAGCACAGATATTTCTATCGAGCAGGGACTTGTTCATGTGGCACCACGATTGATGAGACGAAAACAGACGAAACGCAAGGGTAGTCGGGCAATAGTCAAAAAATACCAACTGTCATGGGACGAAGACGCGAAGATAGATGATCGATCGCCTATCGACAAGAATAGACAGCCCTTGTTCCAAGACTCGAAGTTTAGACAGACTAGGCCAGGATTCGAGTTCTCTCGTAGAAGATGACTTGAAGGTTTCTCTGGCAGTGGAAGGGTACTTCCAAAAATTCTGCCAAGTGCGAGCTGGGATATTGGCTGCAGAAGACATCCGGGTTTCAGCAAAGCAGCTCACCGATTCGCATTAGCCCTGTCATTTACGAAACAGCGGGTCGGGGAAGGGTGTCTCGCGTAGTGTGCGCCGACAGCAAGCGCCGAAGAAAAGAACATAGTGTACGTGAAGGTTGCCTGCCGCAAACATGAAAGAACAAAGCATTTATTTGTTGTGGCATCTTCCGACGAGGACTCGGGTATGTGCTAGAGCCAGAAGACAGTAAACGATTAAAAAAAGTACTGAGTGATCATAAATCCACCGAAGAAGGCTATGCTTAACGCGTTACTTATTAGTGAATGTTGATCTGTCTCGAAATCATGCAATCGCGGTCTCCATTGTGTGTCGCATGCGTTTCGTAGTAATCCACCGCTGTCATCTGATGGTAACTCACATTCGGATGCAGAATCACGTCTGCACAGATGTAGTCGGTGTCGGCATTTGCACGGTTTCGACTCTTTGTGAACCTGATGACGGCTTTACTCGAGCTCGATCTGAGAACTAGGAAAGGATTCAACTTCCTAAACGGCCCATAGCGTGACAGATATACAGCACACATAGAAGAGTCTGGCTGGCTAAAGATGCAAAAGCTAGGGGCACCAGTAACTGCACTTTGTGGATGTAAAACCCTTGGTGTCTGTAAGGCCCTTCAGATATTCTATCACCACTGGAATGAGACTAATCTTTACCTTTCTGTTGGTGCTGTGTACATCTCTGACAGCCCAGGTGGTGGCCATTGGCTGTGGTTCAGTCCCTCAAGCTATCCAATCATTGTCTAGATGTCGGTGATCACACTGTGGTGATGGCTGCATAGACACCCTGGGGATATTTGGAGACCTTCTGGAGTATATCTTGAAGCTCAAAGCTGATTGGTCAATCATGACATACTCTAGATATATCCCAGGAGACCACACCAATCTTATGTTCTCATCACCACAGTGTCATGAAGAAGATGCATAGAATGCATTTCGAGCTTATTCCATACTCACCTGTGTCCGCGTTCTTTCACAATAACTGAAAAGGTGCATTTTTGGTCGCATTTTTGAGATATTGAAATAAGCATCGCCTATGCATCCTCCGCCCCGCCCTCTATTCATACGATCCTCCATGAGGCCCTCTGAAGGAAGCCCGATGCCCATCAACCATTCCATCCACCAGATCTGTGGTTCATCCTGCCTAAACGTGAAGAAAAAAATGGTCGTCGACCTTCGCGGCCCGGGCGGCATTCCCCGGTAAATTTGAGAGGATAGTTGACTTCAGCCACGCAACTTCCGAACCGCATCCATGTTCGGCTAATACAGTTTTCCTTCTTTCTACTCCCTCCACGCCATCTCTGTTGCCATGGTCGCGTAGCAGACATCCACGGCGAAGGCAGCGACGTGGCTGAAGGCGACCTTCTAGTCCAGAAGGACCGTCGCCATCAAGACTTGGAATCAATGTTGCATTTCGCTCGCCATTTCATGGATCTACCTCTGAGACTTCGAATACTGAGGAACAGGCGGCGTTCTTTGCCTCGTGCTTTTCGCGTTCATCTTGCGCGGTGGCGGCGTCGTCGTCTTGGTATTCGGAAATTTGTTTCCTAGGATCCTGGCAGTTATGCTACGGCCGTCTTTCGCGTTTTCAATGTTCTTGTTTGTATCGACTACGCTCATAATAGGTTTTTAGCCTTTTTCTTGCTAGCGAGTCTTCCCAACAGAAGCTCGCCACCATGGCATCTGCTCTTTCAGTTCGTGACCAAGCTCGATTGGCACAGCAAGCTCAAGCTCTCCAGTCTTCGTTGGTTGTATACCATAGTAGGAGATCCCGACAGAAATTGCATGACGACGGGCCGGGAGTGTACTACGTCGGCACCAGCGCTCAGACCGGACACAGTTCCGACTCATGGTTGTCTGCAGCTACAGGACTAGTGACGACAAAATAAGACAGAGGGAGAGCGTAGCTGCCTTTCACACGCTATGACCTCGCGCTGCTCATCCTCTTCCTCGGCTGCAAGACTCCATCAATTCTTCATCTTCTTCCATTAAACGATGGCTGAACTTGAGCCACCAGATCCTCAGAGTTTGCAAAGGGGCCCGGACCTATGTTGTAGTGTTCGAACGGAGTGTTGAAAATAATGAACGAGAGGTACGCGATGCGCATATAAGCAGCCAGACTTCCCTCTCACATTTCTTGGTGTTCAGCAACGGAAATGCATAGTACAGGAGTAAGGACGAGGACAGAGCCCAACCAATTGGGACACCTAACTCGCCTTCTCAGTGTTGAGCAAGAACGCGAAAGGAATGATCTTCAACGAACGGGAACTCTGATTTCGAGGTGTGTGGTACGTCCCGTCCATACCTCTTCTATGCGTCATATTCACATTGCTTCAGACGTACATACCCCTGCCCCGAGTAATTGTCCTTTGTATGTTTGCAGGAGGAATCTCAACTGCACTGTCAAAAAACGCGTTCATATAAAGTGGAGGATGGTCTCCGGGATTGATAGGCGATCATGAAGATGGAGTTAATGCTACAATTACTCAGCTAAAGGGCTTTTCTCACATCGAGGGATCCAGCCTCAGTTCGTCAGCGCTCTTTCACTATATCGCCGTGCACCTGGTCTCGTCCTTATCAATTTCGGTGAGATTTTCTCTTGTGCAGGAAGACCGTGTGAAAACAGAGTACAAAACGGTGAGTTCCCTGCCAATCTCCGCTCAGGTGGTCCGCTTTCTCCATAGAGGGAGCTCACCGGGACGAGGGTAGTGCACGTCTCGCGAAGTACATTCCTGGGCGCCCGACATGAAACAGCAGAATAATTATCATCAAGGATCCTTTCCTGGCACGACGCGCGTCCACCAGCCGATGAACAGGGCTGCTATAATGTTAATAATCCATTTACCGTACACACCGGGGTATGGTCTCGCTGAATAAGAGCTGAATTCATGTCATCTAGGCGGTAACACTGGAATAAAAGCATGGATTCCAGAAAGTACTCA
>NW_025065000.1:0-7612 GCF_019112545.1 Guyanagaster necrorhizus
CACAATGTTAGGCAGCTATAATGTCTCTGTAGTTCCAGTGAGTACTGTAATGCCACACAAGATAAATAATAGAAAACTCACCAAGTCTGAAAACATTTTAAAAGGCTTCATCTGTTGCAGGATTACCCTCAATCACTGCTTGCACAGAAGATAAGATGGTGTCAAAAATATCCTTGATGGAAGTCAAGAGCTAAAGACAATTGCCATGACTTTGTATTCAGTCTTAACTTCTGAGTGAGCATATTGTGCTGGGCCTGCTATCATCTTTGCCAGAAATGTGGCTAAAACATCTAACCCTGTGGTATCTGATAGATCAGTGATGAGCAGACTAATTATAAAAGCAAATAAACTCATGATGGTCTTGATGTCTTTAGAACTGAGTATATTATTAAGAACAGAAGATATATGCTTATATGGAGGAGCTTTATTGAACAAATTGCTAGCAGAATGCAGATGTTTAGATTTAATACTAGATTGGTTGAGCATGGTTAACAAGAGAGAGGATGTCAGATAGCAGAAAAGCTTGAGACTATTGTACAAAGAGGTGAGGTGGTATGCATGTTATATATGCAATTCTTATATAATCCTATTGCCACTGCTGAGGCATGTGCCTCAATCAGGGCTACCAGAACAAAAACCAAGGATGCAAGAACTTCTCAGACTCACCAGTGAGTCACACTCATAGCTGCAGAGTAATAGGTGATTAGGATTGCAACAATTAGTCTTTATGACCTGAGATAGCTAATATTTGCATCAGAAGAAACTCACAGAATCCATATGTTATATAAAGCCATAGTCTTCTCTGACTCTCCTCTCTCTCCATCTGCTAGTTATATGGTAATCAGAGTCTAAAGAGAAAGATCTAGACTGATCTCAATAGCTGCTTTGTTTTTTCTGACTGCATATACTTGGTAGAAATTAATTGCATTGAGCTTGCAGAGTATCAATTCAGCTTTCTTCTTTTGCAAATACTTTTCATCCTTCTGTCAATAACAATGTTAGGTGCTCAATGTTTCTCTGCAGGCTCTTTGTTGGGTTTCAATAAAAGCAATATTGTTGCCCAGAGTGTTGCCAGAGTAAAGTTACACATTACATCTATGTCTTTATACCTATATGACTGTAGAGAACTCTCATCATCTATATGAACTACAATTATCAGCTAGAGCCATTAGTCTTCTCTCAAGGAGCAGATGGCTTCTCTTGTCAGTGAGTCAGTCAATGTCATTTTGACTTTGAGAAGAATAGCCATGATTTTGCCAATAATCTTTTCATCCAACTGGTGGCAGACAAAGACATCCACATACCTCTTGTTGCTCAAAAGAACAATTGTTTGACTTGATCAGTTTGGAAAGTATCTCTTGGACTACATAACAGCAATGAGTATATCTCTAAATTACCAAATACAGTTGACTATCTCATAATGCATGATGTCAAAATGCATAATTCTGACTTTGCATATGGATTGGGCTGGAACACAGTTGGAGAGCAGAGAAATAGGCTAGAAATGCATATCGCATAATGCATATAGTTTTAGTTAGGAATATGCATTGTCAGATCCAAAATTGTAGTAAGCCAATATGACATTGTGCATATATTAGAACAATAAAGAACATAATTTGTTTGTATAGATTATAACAAACACAAAAAAAATTATTGTAAAGTAGCACAGCCTATATCTCTATAAATATGTCTCCTGAACCAACACAAAAACCATGTGCTAAACCTGGAAATCCATATGAGCATACAAAACAGAAGGAGAAAGTTCCAATATACACATCATCAGCTCAGTCTCCAAAGCAGATCTCTCATCCACACCTCACAATAGGAGACTGGCTCATAGTATTCAAATATGTTGATAACCATCCTTCCCATCAACATGCTGATATTGTGGCATATTTCACAAACTGGAAGAAAGGTGCACTGCTCTTTACCCAACCAACTCTTTCACAGAAACTGGCATCTTGTACAAAAATCGAACAGCATGCAAATAAAAACCCTAATGCATTATCTAAAAAGTCTCACATTGTCATCCAACCTGATGTGGAGCATGCTGTTGCATCCTGATATCAGAATATGCAGCTCTGAAGTGAGACTGTAACTGATGCAATACTGATAGAGAAGTGAAATTGGATTGAAAATCTGATGAATATTCCAGAGAATCAGTGTTTGAAAGGAGAGGGATAGTTGAGGTCATTCTGCAAGGCATGGAAGATTCAGAAGGTTCAGTGGCATAGAGAAGCAGGCTCAGTGGATATGGTGGCAGTGGAAAAAGAATGTGTGCACCTTCACAGCATTATAGTGAAATATGTGATACAGGACAGATGGAATATTGATGAATCTGGTCTTGTTATCTTTGCCATCCTAGATTGTATCTTGGCATCTGGTCCTATAAGTGGATAGAAACAGAACAAGTTCTGCATCACCATGTGTTTTGCTGTAAATGCAGATGGAAGTGAGTGGATGCCAGTTATTTTCATTAGAAAGTTGAAGCAACCATGTGTTAAGCCCAAATTCCACATGACTAGTGACACGTGATAAACTGACAGAACCTCGCACTTCGGGTTATACTGTCAGAGTCCACTTGTGTGTGACCAGTGTTGTGTTGTCAAGGCGTTGGCAGATAGCTCGAGATAAGATGGTGAAGAATAAACTTTAGCTTAACGCTGAGCTACCACAGTGAAAGCTGTCTACTTAAATACTGTTTTGTGTCATGCTATAAATAAATGTTCTTTAAGAGTTATTGTCTGCTACGAAGCTGTTACCCCTGCTGTTGCCAGGCACTCCACAAAAGCTGTTGTGCTGTTACTGCTGCACTGCAATTTGTTGACAAAAGGAGTATTGTCTCTCCCTTCACAGCACACAGCAGCGTGTGCTAGCAGAAACTGATTGGATTGCTGATTAAGCTTCCTATGATCCTAAACTGAGCAAGAATAGGGGTCATTCCGGAAAAAGGGAAGGAAAAATGAAAAGAAAATGGGAAAATCATAACATTACCCCCTCCTTAAGACTATCGTCCCGATGGTTGAGTTAAGGTGGAGACCCCCCCCCTGTGGAGGGAGATGGCCGATCTGCTGGACCCATCCGTCGGTTTGCAGGTTCATAAAGACTTTGACCGGTTGTTGTTTCATCTGCTCTTCGTAGGATCTTGAACTGCGAGAGCGGTAGTCGTGGTTGACATTGCTCTTCGCTGTATGTCCTCACAGGGTCATCTTTATCGTCCTCTCCTACATGTCCTCTGCTGATGGCAGGTCGATGTATTTTCTCAAGGATAATGTTGAACATGACCCCTCTGTTGTCAATCCTATTGATGTGTTGTTCATAGTCATAGATTGCTTCCTCAGTGTCCATATATTTTTCATTGACCCACTGGTTTGATTCCGGTCCATAGCCCTTCCAGCTGACTAGGTAGTCAACAGTTGTTTTCATGCCTCTGCCTTGTGCTTTAACCTTCCTGAGTTTGTGGTTTAGCACCTCGTCGATTTCGTAATGTTCTTCATCGTCGATTAGTTCTGGAGGAGGAGGTGGCAGTCGTTCTTGGTTTGGAAAGGCTGGCACGATGTATGGTGTCAATAATGCTTCATTAAAGATGTTATGGACTTTCCAAGTTGTGGGGAGCTGCAACCTGTATGTGGATTTGCCGATTTTAATTAGGATTTTGAATGGATCTGTTTGTTTGTCTGCTAACTTTTGTTTTGGCCTTGGGAGGTGTAGGTTTGTTGTATCCAACCATACTTTATCATTGGCTGAATATTTGTGTGCTGCTCGTCGGTGCCTGTCATATTGCTTCTTCATTGTTGAAGCAGCTTTTTCTAGGGCAGTCTTGGTTTCCTCGTGGATTTTCGTCATTGTTGTTGCGAAGTCCATTGAAGCAGGTGTTGTTGTGTGTGCACATCCCAGTTGTGCAACTGGTGGGTTCCATCCATAATTTACAAAGAACAGTGTTTTACCCGTCGCACTGTGAACTCTGTTGTTATGTTGGAATGCTGCTAATGCTAGCCATTCCGTCCAGTCGTCTTGATGATAACTGATGAAAAGTCATAGATACTTTTCAATTTCTTGGTTGACCCATTCCATTTGGCCATCTGTCTGTGGATGATATGCCGTTGAGGCATTTCTTCTGATATTCAGAAGTCGGTACAAATCGTCCAAGAATTTGGAGATGAATTGTGGTCCTCTGTCTGAAATTACTACCTGAGGCATGCCATACTTTGCATAAACCTCATCTTGTAGTATTTTTGCCCATCCTTCAGATGTCAATTCTGTGGAGCAGGCAATCGACTATGACGATGATTGCATCATAGCCGTCACTTTCGGGAAGCCCTGTTATCATATCAACTGAGATATGGGTCCATGGTGATGAAGGGACCTCGTTCAGGTGGAGTGGTGCTGCTCTGGGTTGTGTTGAAGTCTTGCTTCACTGGCAGACCTCACAAGCTTTGACATATCGGGTGATATCATGGTCCATTTTGGGCCACCAGTATTCTCTCAAGACCAACTCTTTGGTCTTAGCAATCCCGGGATGTCTGGCGGTCGTGTGGTCATGATATGTGGCAATGATATCACCACATAGTTTTTTGTCTCTCGGGACATAGATTTGTTCATCATACTGGATCAACCCTCCGTCCTTCTTCAGTCCTCATTCATGATTGAGTGATGGAGCAATTCTTTGATCCCATTTATGTGGGTCCCGGGTTGCGCTTTTGATGTGTTCGTGCATCTCTTCTTCTGTTGGCATGATCATGGCACAGAAGTGTTCTGGTCAGAGTAGGACGACTTTTTTATTGTCGTTTCCTCCCTGGTCATGGTCAGCCCTTCGGCTGAGTAGGTCGGCCTTCTTGTTTGCTGCGCCAGGCTTATGGTGCAATGTATATTCATATTGCGATAATTCTGTTACCCATCTGGCTTGTCTGTGATTCAGTTTTTGTGGATGTCGGAAGTACTGCAGATTTTGATGGTCTGTCCAGATTTCGAAGGTGTGGGCTGCCCCGATGAGGTAATGTCGCCATTCAGCTAGGGTGAGCATTATGGCGAGGAGCTCTTTGTCATAGATTTCATAGTTACGTTCTGTAACTGTGAGTGCTTTTGACATAAAAGCAACTGGTCGCCATTTGCCCTCTTGTTCCTGTGATAGTACGGCTCCAATGGCACCCTCACTGGAGTCGGCTTCTACCTTGAACTTCCTGTCCTGACTTGGGATGGCTAGGATAATATCCATGGCCAGTCGCCGTTTTAGGTCATTAAATGCTGCCTGTTGGGAAATTCTCCAGTTCCATGGGGAATTTCCAGTCAATTGTGTCATAGGCCAGACTATTTTGCTATAGTCCCGAATAAACCGCCGATAGAAGTTGGTGAATCCGAGAAATGATTGTAACTCCTTCTTTTTAGTTGGCTCCGGCCATTCAGTTACCCCAGCTGTTTTGATAGAGTCCATTCGGATACTCTCCTCACTGATGATGACTCCGAGATACTCAGTTTCCAGTACCTCGAATTCACATTTCTCAGCTTTGAGGAATAGTTTGTGCTTCCTCATCAGCATGAGTATTTGCCATACTAATTGTTGGTGCTCCTCTTTGGTTTTGGACATAATCAGGATGTCATCCAGGTAGATTGTGACCTTTCCGGTGGCAATAAGGTCCTTGAAAATGTCATTCATCATCCATTGGAATGTCGCTGGTGAGTTAGTGAGCCCGAAGAACATTACCGTTGGTTCGAACAAACTATGGTTTGTCCGAAAAGCAGCTTTCCATTCGTCTCCTTCTTTGATCCATACATTGTTATATCCCCACCATACGTCCAACTTGGTGTAGTATTTGGCACCTCGGAGTTTGTCCATTAACTCCGAGATTAAGGGCAGCAGGTAACGATTTTTTATTGTCATCTCATTGAGTTTCCGATAGTCCTGTACCGGTCGAAGTTTTCCATCCTTCTTTTTTACAAAAAAGAAGGGGGATGCCATTGGCAACTTTGATGGTCGAATCCTTCCACTAGACAAATTTTCTTCAAGAAATTTGTCTAGTTCCTGTTGTTCATTGTTGCTGAGTGGATATGTTTTACAGTCCAGATTGGCATTGGCATTGGGGATTAATTCGATGGCATGGTCTCAGGGTTTGGGTTCGGGTAGTTCGTCGAAACTGTCTTTTTCCAATAAATCCCGAAAGTCTTGAGCCCACTTGGGTACCATTTCTTCGAATGTCCTCTCCTCCTTTCCTGCATTGGCTTTTGCGGCCAGGTCATTTGCATGGTGCATAGCATGAATGCTAATGGCCCTTTCTAGATCTATAGCCAGGATGGTTTCTCCATCCTCCATTTCTTGATCCCATTGGTCCTCGGGATCTTTGTCCGGCAGAACGAATGGAATTTTCTGGCATCGGCATCTTGCGAAGATGATGCGTCCGGTCTTCCAGTTGATCAGCGGGTTATGTCGAATTAACCAATCGTGACCTAGGAACACCTCTTTAGTTCCTAGGTCAGTTACTGCCAGGTCAATTGGTTTGGAATGATCCCCAATTGTGAGTCGAAGTTCGATGTACTTGGTAATCAAGCTGGCTTGGTTCTTTGTTCCATCTGCATTGTAGACTGGGATTGGTGCTGCTGTGGCACGAGTGGGGAGTTTATGTTTGTCGACAAAAGCACAATTTATAGAACTCCCGGTGCACCCACTGTCTATTAGTGTGGTGACTTTGTGCGTTTTTCAAGAGGTAAGCATCTCGATTCAGGCTTCGGTCAGTAGGTCTTGCCTGGAGGTTTTGGTCTATCGGATGAATTTCCATGGTCCGTGTAGCTCATCGAGCCACTCGAAAGCCCTGCTTCATTGGGCTTCTCACATTCCTTTGACCATATTGTCGATCACTTCTTCAGCTCAGCTCCGGTGTACCCAATTTTTGAGAATGGCTTTTGCCGCTGCTTCATCCTTGGCATCTTTGATGGCCCGCCAAGTCCATTCAGTATCGAATGGACTTAGCTAATCAGTGGGGCTCTCTGCCCCTGTTCAGCCCTTTGGCGATTGAGTTCGACCTATAGGGTTAGCAGGGTGAACAGATGGTGATGACGCACCTTTGGGTCCTTTTTTTCCTTTTTTGCTATGTGAAATGGTTTTCTGGGGCGATTCTGAATTCAGAGTAATAGAGTTGGGTATATTCGGATGCATGCATAATTTAGATATAGGGGGTGTAACTACAGAAGGGGAATTGTCAGTCTGTCCAGCAGTCCATGACCTATTACTCGAGTCCTTGGCCGAGTCAGTGGAATCGCTCACTGCTCGGCCTCACCTTTTACCTCCTCAGGCTTGTCATCTTGCCTGAGGTCTTTTTCTTCCTTCATCAATTCAGCAATCTGCATCCGAATGTCTTCTCGGATGCGCTTGTTCTTCTTCTGTGGGCAGTTTCATGCCATGTGGCCTTTCTGGCCACAATTGAAACACTTCCCCCCCTTCTTGAGACAATCCACATCCATTGGCTGATCTGTTCTGGTATATGTTGTGCCTGTACCAGTTTGCTTTGTTCTATAAGAAGTTGAGGTCGAGCTGCTGGGCTTTGTTACAATTTTTCCTCCTTTTCTCCTTTTTACCCCTATTTATGCTTAGTCATAGCACGAGATGCTTGGTAAGCACAGC
>NW_025065001.1:0-7430 GCF_019112545.1 Guyanagaster necrorhizus
CCAGGTATACATAAGTGAACCCAGGTGATTCCTCGAAGTGCGAAGGAACATCTGTTTATCACGTGTATCGGTCCACGTGACGCTTGGGTCTAACAATTAGCTTGAAGCTTCCTCTTTCCCTTTCTCAAGCCCAATTGTGCTGAGAAACTGAATGACTCCAGTCACAACCCGCGACCTTAACCACGACTTCTTTGACCTCATAGCTTCCATCATTGGAATGCTACTCAGCCTTCTCGCCATCATCACTTGTTGCCGAGGGCGACAATCGATCACTGCTTGGATTGTCAGGCACTACCAAGCATTTCAACAAATCCAACACATCCTCCGAAACGTAACCCCGGACCTTCCTTTCCATGACATCCCCCCCTCCACCAGAACGACCTTCCAGCCGGAGGAGTTTCCCGTATCAGAAGCCAGGCATAGCCGCCAGAATACGGGGAGCCCTCAAGAAGAAGAAAGACACCGATACCCTCCTCGACGACCTGACAGTAGAAACCAGAACCATAACCTCACAGGGTTCCGAAACCCGTGGACCACGACGGTCCCCCAGGTCACCCAGGAGATCCCCCACGACCTCCCTCCAGTCCCCAATGACCCTTCCACCGCCTCGCGCACCCCAGGGATTGGAGACCACGCTCGGGACTCCCGTGATGCCTCTCGGGTGGCTTCGAGAGCCAGGACTGCCCCCCACTCGCCCTGGGACTCCCTCTACGCAACCCCCGAGCCACATTCCAGCACAGACAGGTCCGTCAGTAGGTTGGGGGTCGAAGACCCTCACGGAAGGACCCTACACCCGGACTACGCCAACGCCGAGATTGCCATCACAGCAGCAGGGGACCCCATCCGACACCTCCATGTCGGAAGTGAGCCGGAGGTTGGCACTGCCAGTCAGAGGGGAAGGATCGCAAGGGACAGGATTATCCGGAGGATATTCCCGGACTGGGACCTTACCGTCCCATTTAACTATGACAACGCACTACGACAGCAGCAGCAGGCCCAGCAGCGTAGAGCAGAAGAAGAGCGAGCTCGAGAAGAGCTCGCCGAGTATACACAAGCACAGGCCCAGCGGGAGTATGAGGAAGCCGAGTATGACCGACAAGGGCGAGAATGAAGGAGGCGAGAAGAAGCAGAAAGAATGGGCTCCGCCTCCCCCGCACAGTATGGACTCCGAACCTCAGGAGACGAGTCCCCTTTCAGGGAGCCAGGCTCCGACGACGACCCCTGGGCAGGGTCCGCTAGCCCCGTCACCAGGAGCGAGGCCATCAGAAGGGGAGGAGGACCTCCCCCTCCAGATCTACGATATCCCAGCAGAACCGATACCATCGCATCCGACGCCGACTCAGTACTCGACGCCTATGGACTCCGGGTACCTGACAATGCCCACGTCTCCGACCTTGCCCTCCGACGATTCCTGGGAGGCCGGGTCGCCCACCAGTTCCTCCTTCCAGAGTTCTATCGAAACTTCAGCCTCTATAGCGAGGAACTGGAGAGAGCGAGAGCAGCGGGCAGAACAAGGTACTATGGGGTCCCGCCCGTACCAGTCCATCCCATCGCCGAAGGAGAGGCAGGACCCAGTAACGCCGGAGGGCTCCCCAGCAACGCTACGACTCAAGCCCCTCACCTCCGGCCAGCTCGCCGGTTCCCTCCTCGAGGAGGACAGCAAGGACAGCGAGGGTGACGAGGAGGACGAGGAAGGGCCCTTTGATCCTCAACACTTTATGTATTACGCAGGGCAACGACCAGATGAAGCGGCATTAAGGGAAGAAATTGAAAGAAGTAGGCAAAAAGAATACAGGGAGCTATATGAGCAAGGGATGCTCTATCTATGGGGAGACACCCACTGGTTGGCCTCTCCCCTGGGACTTGAATATCGGTATGCAGACTCAATGGAGAAAAAACGAATTTTACAGTATGCTGCGACGGAATATGCCTGGAAGGAATATGGGCACCGACATCCCGAGGATCCGCTCGGGCCGATGCCCCCATTCCAGCGGCGAACAGACATTCAACCGCTACCACGAACCCCACCCGTCGCACCGAAACGAGCCGTTTACGTCGCCCCCTCTATTCGGAGCCAGGCCGACGACAATCCGTCAATCCGAAGCACGGCTTCAAGGCTTACCCGCACAAGAAATCGGCCGGCATGGCAGGCCGCTCAAACCCGAAACCCGTGGACTGGCAAAGGAAGTCGGCTCCTCGGCGGGCAACCCCCTCCAGACGAAGCAGGGCCGAGTGGGAAGGACCCCATTCAGGACGACCCCGAGGCGGTCCGCCTCGGATTCACAGTTCGAGACGGAGTAATCGTCCGGATCACCGACCCAAAAGGTAGCCCGATCGCGGACGACAATTCCCTGCACTCCTTCCCCGGACCACCCGCAGAATGGAAACAACCACCATTCGACGGATGGCCCAACCCGATGGGGGCACTCCCACACAATGCCAACGTGCTACAGTGCCACCCCGATCTCCTTCGAAAGCCCCGCCCCTTTAAAGGGGTCTCTGACGACATCGATCGATTCCTGGTGGATTGCGAACAATACTTTGAGGTCTATATTGGGTATATCGGGACCAACATGAACAAAGTCGCTTTCGCCACTTCCTACCTGGAAGATAAGGCCAAAACGTGGTGGATTCTCATCTCTCCGAACTTCCGATCCACCACTAGGGAGCATTACCGATATCCCTCGTGGCCGGTCTTTAAACGCATGCTGAACGACAAATTTATCGACCCTGCCGTTCAAGAAGTACACAAACAAAAGATCAAAGAGTACAAAATGGGAGATAAAGCGGCCACTGATTACTTTGACGAGCTGGAACGGCTTGCCAAACTCGCAGGAATCAGAGAAGATATCGCAAACGACGGAAGGATGGTGGAAGCCCTCAAACGGGGAGTTCCGTCCTCGTACCTCACGATGATCTCAGCCATGGGCGTCAAAATGCTGATGCCTGTGGGTTACGACGAGTGGAAAGAACGGATCGTCGAGATGTACAAGGAACGGCAAAGGCAGAAAGCAGAGGCATCGACCTTGCAGGAATATGGCAAGAAACCGACCCCGCCGACCCCGAACAAGTCGGGGCAAACTGCTGGGAAACCATCAGGAACTCCCGCGACAACAAATTACGGCACTCAGAAGACTGGAACGGGAACGACTTACACCAGGGCCGGAAAACCGATGGACATTGATCGAATGAAGAAGGAAGGAAAGTGCTTCAATTGCGGACAGAAGGGCCACATGGCAAAGGACTGTCCAAAGAAGAAGAAGACCTGAGAAGACATACGAGCACAGATCGCCGAGTTACAGAAGGAAGATGAAGAGCTCGGGAAGGAAACGAAGATTGAGGAGGTAAAAGGGGGGGCCAACTAGTGAGCAATTCCACTAGGTCGGCCATACGGATTCACGGTGTGCCCATTCCAGCCGCTAGTCGGACTGATAGTACTTCTGTAGTTACTCCTATGCCTATGTACGCAACGCATTCGAATATACCCACAGTTGACACGCACACCGAAGAATTGCAAAAACAGACTCAAACGCCTACGAGCCGAACAGGGGCAGAGAGCCCCAACACATGGCTCAAACCATTCGATACCGAATGGACATGGAGGGCCATTAGAGAAGCAAGGGACGAGAAGGTGGCTGTGGCCGTATTACATGGATGGATACACCGAACCAGAACAGGGGAGGTCACCAACCCTACCATCAACGGCCTGCAAAAAGCCGAGCGAAGCCAAGCCTTGGAATGGCTGGACGAACTAAAGGGACCACAAAAGTTCGTCAGACGAACCAAGACCCCGGGATGGGACTTGACCACCAAGGCACAAATCGAGACCCTAACCAATCGGACGATGCACTCAGTAACCGCCCTCATTGACAGCGGGTGTACTGGGAGTTCCATCAATCGAGCCTTCGTTCAACAACATCAGCTTCCTACCAGATCCACCGCAGCGCCTATCCCGGTGTACAACGCCGATGGAACCAAGAACCAAGCCGGGTCAATCACGGAATTCGTTGAACTCCGGCTCACCATCGGAGATCATTCGGAAAGGATCGACCTAGCCGTCACTGATCTCGGAACAAAAGAGCTGTTCCTCGGCCATGACTGGCTGATCCGACATAATCCGCTTATCAATTGGAAAACCGGGCGACTTGTGTTTGCCCGATGTCGATGTCGGAAAATCCCATACGAGCTGCCTGACGAGGACCCAGAAGACAGATGGGACGAGGAGATGGAGGATGGTGAAACCATTCTAGCAATCGACTTGCAAAAGGAGATTCATATTCGAGCAGTACATCATGCCAATAACCTAGCAGCCAAAGCAAATGAAGGAAGGGAGGAGAAAACATTCGAAGAGATGGTACCGGAATGGGCACGAGACTTCCGAGATCTCTTCGAAAAGGAGAGTTTTGACGAACTCCCAGGCCCGAAACCTTGGGATCATGCCATTGAGCTGATCCCCAACGCCAATGCTAACCTGGACTGCAAGACCTACCCCCTTGGCAGTCAGGAACAACAGGAACTCGACAAGTTTCTTGATGAGAACCTCTCCTCGGGACGGATCCGACCATCAAAGTCCCCTATGGCTTCGCCCTTCTTTTTCGTAAAAAAGAAAGACGGCAAGCTTCGACCCGTCCAAGATTACCGAAAACTTAACGAGATGACAATCAAGAATCGGTATCCCTTACCCCTGATCTCAGAACTAATGGACAAACTCCGAGGTGCTAAATATTACACCAAGCTCGACGTACGATGGGGGTACAACAACGTACGGATCAAAGAAGGGGATGAGTGGAAGGCAGCGTTCAGGACTAACCGGGGGCTCTTCGAGCCAACAGTGATGTTCTTCGGCTTGACCAATTCCCCGGCCACCTTTCAGTGGATGATGAATGATATCTTCAAGGATCTCATCGCCACCGGAAAGGTTACCATTTACCTGGACGATATTCTTATCATGTCTAAAACAAGGGAGGAACACCGAAGCCTAGTCCGACGAGTACTCACCCTCATGAGGAAACACAAACTGTTTCTCAAAGCGGAAAAATGCGAATTCGAGGTACTAGAGACCGAGTACCTCGGAGTAATCATTAGCGAGGGGAGCATCCGCATGGACCCAATAAAAGTCGCAGGAGTAGTTGAATGGCCGACTCCGACCAAGAAGAAGGAACTACAGTCCTTCCTGGGCTTCACCAATTTCTACCGAAGGTTCATATGGGACTACAGCAAAATTGTACGACCCATGACCCAACTCACTGGCAATGCCCCATGGAAGTGGGACATATCCCAACAACATGCCTTCGACGACTTGAAAAGGCGACTGGCGGAGGACGTAATTCTTGCCATACCGTCCCAGGAAGGTAGATTCCACGTTGAGGCCGACTCGAGTGAAGGGGCTATAGGTGCCGTACTGAGCCAAGAACAAGATAAGAAATGGCGACCCGTCGCCTTTCTCTCAAAGGCATTAACGGTGACAGAAAGGAACTATGAAATTTATGACAAAGAGCTGCTCGCAATAATGCTCGCCCTCGAAGAGTGGCGCCATTACCTGATCGGAGCAGCCGAGACCTTCGAGATCTGGACCGATCACCAGAACCTCAGGTATTTCCGACAGCCTCAAAAGCTAAACCGCCGACAAGCTCGGTGGGTCACCGAACTCGCCCAGTACGAATACACACTCCACCATAAAGCCGGGGTCGCCAACAAAAAAGCCGACCTCCTCTCTCGCCGCGCTGACCATGACCAGGGGGGAAACGACAACGAGGGAGTCGTCATCCTCCGTCCCGAACACTTCCGGGCTATGATAATGCCCACAGAGGAGGACATACACGAGCGAATCAAAAGTGCGACACGAGACCCGCACCTATGGGATCAAAGGATTGCCACCTCGCTTAACCATGAGCGAGGACTAACAAGAAAGGAGGGAATGATCCATTATGACGGGAGGATCTACATTCCATGTGTCCAAAGTCTCCGAGGCGACATCATCGCCATACACCATGACCACGCCACGGCAGGGCATCCAGGCATCAGCAAAACAAAGGAACTCGTTCTACGAGAATACTGGTGGCCTAAACTCGGTAACGACATCGTGGCATACGTTAAAGGTTGTGAAGTCTGCCAAAGGGGAAAATCATCCACACAACCGAGGGCCGCCCCATTACACCCCAACGAAGTACCGGCACAGCCATGGACCCACATATCAGTAGATATGATCACCGGTTTACCGGACTGTAACGGCTATGATGCAATCATCGTCATAGTCGACCGCTTCTCCAAAGCAATCATTCCGATCGCATGTTCAACAGAGTTAAATTCGGAAGGATGGGTGAAGATACTACGGGACGAAGTGTATGCAAAATATGGGATGCCGCAAGTAATCATCTCGGACCGGGGACCACAATTCATCTCCAAATTCTTAGCCGACCTATACAAACTTTTGAACATTACACAAAACGCGTCGATGGCATACCACCCACAGACAGACGGTCAAACAGAACGCGCAAATCAAGAAGTTGAAAAATACCTTCGGCTATTTATCAACTATCGACAAGACGACTGGGTCGAATGGCTAGCACTTGCTGCGTTCCAGCACAACAACAGAGTCCACTCCGCCACAGGTCAAACCCCGTTCTTTGTCAATTACGGCAGACATCCACATCTGACTCAAACAAATCACCATAAAACAACGACGCCCGCTTCCACTGATTTTGCCAAAACAATGGAAAAGATACACAGTGAAACGAAAAGATCTCTCGAGAAAGCAGCTGCGACGATGAAAACCCAATACGATAAACATCGACGCCCAGCGCACGAGTATCACGTCCACGACAAAGTGTGGCTTGATACGACGAACCTCCACCTCCCACGGCCAAAACGCAAACTGGCCGACAAACGTACGGGACCTTTCCCAATCCTCGCAAAGGTCAGAGAATCAGCCTATAAATTGCGTCTACCGACTGCATGGAAAATTCACAATGTATTCAACGAATCCCTCTTAACACCATACGTTGCTCCAGCATTCCCTAATCAAGAACGACCACCACCGCCTCCACCAGACCTGATTGATGACGAAGAACATTACGAAATCGATCAGGTACTGAATCACAAACTACGAAAAATAAAGGCCTGCGGAGGCGGCATGACAACCACAGTCGACTATCTTGTCAGCTGGAAGGGTTATGGGCCAGAATCTAACCAATGGATCAACGAAAAATACATGAACGCAGACTCCGCAATTCACGACTACGAATTATCCCTTAATTAAGCCATCGGGACGATGGTCTTAAGCGGGGGGTAATGTTACGATTTATTCCTTTTTCCTTCTTTTCTTTCCCTTCTACACTAAGTCAGAAGGCACGAGACCATGGGAAGCTTAGTCAGCACAACTAGAACTCCCCATCAAAGACATAATGACGGTCGTGCTCGACGACACAATC
>NW_025065002.1:0-5818 GCF_019112545.1 Guyanagaster necrorhizus
ACCTTGGGATTCTCTAGTATGAAAAGAATATTGGACAAGTTGAGATCTGAGGATGGCGTAAAGAAAGGTGCGTCGTTGTTAGAAAAGGAACGCACTAGTGTGAATGATATGACAATGGTGGTGAAGATATCGTAGGCCTTGGAGAAATAGCCTGTAAAAAGCCGGGAAGACAGGGAGTGTAAAGAACTCCATGCCGGAGGTATCTTCACGGAAACGACGCTGAAATAAATCCACAGATTCTCGGTGGGGCCAGTATGCCAAGCAGACATGTTTTCCATGGGATCCTGCCAGCTCGAAGCTATCATACAGATTGTGGACATAGGCGCGATCAGGGCTAGATAGATTGGCGTCAGTTATATCCCACGCCATCCTGACGTCCTCATTTCTAGACGCGTCAACAGTCAGAACTTTGATGGCCACAAACGGGTACGTGTACGCATCCGGTCTGGAAGGAAACCCTCGATTAGCATTCATGTCGACAGACTAACTCTTCAACTCACTCGCCAATGTACTTGGCGAGCCATACGGTTCCGCTGCTCCCATAACCAAGTTTTCCAATAACGTGGTAGACCGTGTTCAAGACCTCGCCTAACGCGACTGGATAATAAATGCGTGGATCATAGTCTGGAAGGCTTTCTTCCTCAACGAGGATGTCGGGGCCTATGATGATTGGGTCTGGTACCGCCATGGAGCAGGCAAAGTGAGAGCAGTATTTCGATCAGGGAGGATGAGAGAAGATGGGAAAAAACGAGGTACGTTCTGTCGTCCTTTCGGTGTCCTTTTAACTGGCTCGCTGCGCCACATTCGGAGGAATGAGTAACAGTAGAACTCGGCTCTTTCCGGATGAGGTTCGGTCGACATATCGAGACAGTTGTTGAAATCTCACGCTCAACGCGATCGTTGCCAATGGCACTGCTCGCCACGACTTTGTGTGAACTTATGAAAGGTATCGTCGTCGGAATGTGTATGAATTCTTATCCACAGAGGTACATCTTCACGAGGCTATGTCCTGTCTTACTGCTTCCACTCACGGCTGGCCTTTTGTGTCCTTTGCGATTGGTTGAGTGTGGATGCAAAATGTACATCTTGGGGTCCCACCAGGGGAACTCGTAAAGAAGATAAATCCCGAGTACAGAGCGATGTTCTTTAATAGCAAAGGCGGGCCACAGAAGATTAAAAGCCCCCCATTTTTACTATCAGCTTGTTCCAGGACAATCCCTGCGTACAAATTACGATTGGGAGCGTTGGCGCGGTCCGGTTCCTCCGTGATCACGTGTTGCATTGCCGTAGATTCCCGCTTCGTAGCCACAGCCAAGACCATCAGTAGCCATTCCCGATTCCCTCTCTTGGACCTAGCAATATGGTTCCACGAGAATGAAGGGACATTTGAAGCCATGTTTTATATGATCCCGGATTCTTCATACAAACAGATGTTCATTGAATTTCTGAAGTGGATGCTCAGATGGCTTCCGGAGGAACGGGCGTCCATCGATGAGCTTCGCGGTGATCCATAGATGTCGGTCGCTAATTTTCCGAGGGGTCAGCGAAGGTAATGATGACAAAGATATGTTCTAGAATCGATGTCTGTCGTCCGTCGGTGAAAACACTTGTAATCAGTCAGTCCGCGTCGTGGATAAGTTATACCTTGCATCCCCCAGCATCGGTTGTGTGCCAGACCGACTAACCTCCAGGACAGTCTCCGTCGTCATATACTGCAGTCAAAAAACCGTAACAACCATTGTATTGTGTTTCCCAGAAGTTTTATCTAAGTACAAGCCCCTTCGAGTTTCAACCATCCTCACCCCGATGAAGTTACCGGGAGCGTGGTGCTCTGGGTGTGTCAGTGTTCATCTTTTCATGCCCACATCGCAGGTAGCCCTTTCATACATCTATTGCATTTCAGCCATGAATTACCCATGAATGTGATTTCAACTTCCGGCCAGAGGTTTAAAACCACGCGTGATCCAGAAAATGCATTACACGGTCATTCCGCCAAATATAGCTCAGCAAGCTAAAGCTGCAGATATATTGCGTATATCATACTCTACATAGTCTGAGATCATTCTTCTGAATCGATCCAGAGGCTCGTTCAAGATCGTGGAATCCATTGCGCAGATTCATCCTTGTAAGCTGAGAACTTTGATTCTTCATTGCAGATAGATCTACAGATATTATATCAGGATCAGTTGAGCGGCACGATCAATTCAGACGTACCTGTCCCGATACGTTTGAAGAGGAACGAGAGCCGTGAGTCAATACGTCGCGAACAAAGACAAGCTCAGGTGTCAGCCAGCTGAAAGGAGCTATCAGCGACAATTACGATCATAGTTAAAAATATTTTCGTACCACCAGTTTCCAGACACAGAGATATAATAACCGTTTCCGGGGGCAATAAAGCCTGTAAATTCGACACTCGGCCATGAGTATACGAGCCACACAGAGATATCAGTCACGAACCGCTCTTTGCTCTTACTCGATTTTCCTGTCCACGAGAACTCATGTGAGGTGGTGACAATCAAGATAGCGACCTAGATAGAAATTGCCAAGATGGACGTATCGGTCACCTGTACGTGTCGTGCTTTAGCCCTAAAAATATCCCTTCAGGCCATTTGAAATTACATTAACAGCGAGCTGCTCGACAAATTTATTTGCGATACATGCTGGAGTTCGCGATAATGGCCCAATAGCCAGAACGACTTACCCTGATACTACATTGGTTGTAGCGTTTATAAAATCTAGGTATCTTCGATTAGCGTGTATCTCCTCAGGGCGTAGGAGCCCAGAGAGAAGAGCGGGCTTCCAACAAAGTTACTAGGACCAGCGCGAGTTCAGAGTTGCTTAGCCCCCCCCCCAGCGAGAATCTTGGCTTGCTGGTACGAATTCTCCATCATCTTTACCTCATGTTCACGATGACCCAGCTTGCAGATCTTTGAGCGTCTGGCCTTGACATCTTCCATTACGGGTTTGGAAGTATATCTTGCACCGAATTCTGGTCGACTGTCCCGACTGAGATTACATGTTCCAAATTGTGTGGACGAAGTATACCATCGTTATGATAATCGGCATGGCAGTGGTGGCAATCAATGCGTTCAAGGAAAGATATTTCTCTTCATTTAATGATAATCGGGAGACATTGTTTGTAATATTCTGGACGACAAGACGGGAGTTGTGAGCCTGCACATGTCCCCTCGAAAATCAGGGACCAGAGAAGTGGAAGATGAAAGTTTTGAAATCAACTCCCGTGCCTACCGCTTGATAATCTCGGAGGGAGTCAACATGTATGCTAACCGTTTCGTGGACGGAGGTGCTGAAGGGAGGTAAGACCGTAGCACATTAGATGTCGGATGAACAAGTTTATCCGCGGTCTTCACGAAAAACTGTGGGTACCAGATGGGGTGGGGAAGATTGATTCAGGCTTGAGGGTGTCTACCGAAAGGAAATTAAAAAGATAGTCTAGGCATACCACCCCTTTCTCTACTCTCTGACCGGGAGTTGAACCCAGCATAATACATTGCAATGACAGATGTACTACTGAAAAGGTGAACTTCTGCTGAGGGATCAGATACATAGTGCAATTGAAGAATGATTGTGTTCAGTGATGTAAAGAAGGATTATTTTAATACGGCTGTTGTGGTTTACCAGAGGACAGAGCCTAGCAGAAGGAACATGGAGATGTACGTTTGCAACTTGAATATTCCCGCAACGCTAACAATATGGTTATAGCTTCGTTTTTTTGATTTAAGAAGTACAACCTGCATGCGCTAGCTATTTCCATGTGCCTGCTGGCAACAGACGAGCTGAGGAATCCTGACGCATTGAGCTCGCAGACATACACAGTAATAAAATGCAGCGACTGCCATGACAGGAACACGCTCTTTTCAATGGCACATCGGCTTCGAGTCCGCAAGCAAACTGACAGAAAAAAGAAGATATCCAAACAAGCAATGTCTCCCGAGGAGTCGAACCAGTGGGGATGGGTGAGTAGTACTCGATTCCACTCAGTCAAAGCCGTCCGTGACTTTGAAGCAGCACTTAGGGCTGGGAGTATAACAGAAGTCATGAGCGGTGACGCGGTTATGTCCGCTAATTTCCAATTCAATTTATACGTGAGCAGAGTGAACTGTAACTGTGAACATGAGAAGGATATGGATTTGTAAAAGGAAAGATGGACACCATACTAAACCCTGATGCTGGAGTCGAACCTAGCGGAGACATGCATGTATACTAACCAATACACCACACAGGGTGCTTGTCTGAGAGACGTGTTCAAAGGCTTTTTCAGTGAGGTATATGTGACCATTACACATCGGAGTTTCCCTTCAACCATGAGGACGACGCGTCTAAACCCGCACTCCCAATTTGAACATGCCCTGGTCCCGCTTTGACATCGCATAGACTTCCAAGATCTCAGTTGTTGTGGCTACGAACAGCAAGAAGGAAGTGTGCACTGGGCAAGTCGACCCAGCTAACCAGGAACCTATCAGCAGAGGTGAGCATCAAAAAGGATTCGTAATTTTGAATAAAACCTACACCATTTGGGCGGATATCTCTTCGCCTGGGATTCGAAACCAGTGGGTTTTGCATGGCCAGTACACTACGGGATGCATGAAAGAGGAGAAATCATCATGCTATATTGCGCAGGCAGCTGTATCATCATTTCCCAAAGCTTAGCAGTGGATTCTAGGCAGAAAAGATCATATGATGAGCTCTCCCATTCTTGTATACTACTGGTGGAGAATGACAAAAAATTTGGGAAAGTCTTAGGAGAAACCCTGTATGGACCTCGGTGTAGTGCATAAGGTGTTTCTATGGTGAAGAGAAATATATCTCAGACGGAATTTCCCGACAGGGCTGGGGGGAAGGGAATCAATGGGCGAGCTTTAGCGGCTCCTTGATCTCAGGCTCAGCTGTGATTCTAGCCACAGTTTCTTTTTTTCACTGTTCCTAAGCTGATCATTTCTTTCTACAAACCGGCCTCTGTCACCTTGCACTCAGGCCAAGTTTTGACATTATCGGGAAGGAGATTCCTCGGGCAGGTTCTGTGTCTTCAAGAACCCGGTTTACACTCTTCAGCTAGCTTTTGTAGCTGAATGTCTTATTGCTCTGTCTAATTATTCAAGGCAGCGCATTCTACGCCGAAAGATCACATGTGCGACCGGTTAAATACTCGACGCGCTGGCCCACTGACTGTCCGAGCCTGCACATGTCCCCTCGAAAACCAGGGACCAGAGAAGTGGAAGACGAAAGGTTTGAAATCAGCTCCAGGGCCTACCGCTTGGTGATCTCTGAGAGGGAATCAAGATGTACGCTGACAGTTTCGTCGACAGAGGTGCTGAAGGGGGTAAGACGAGGGATGGATATGACTCAGCAGATTGACCAATTGCAGAGTGCAATAAATTTCTTGAATGATGCCTAATATATTGGTATTTTGTCCCTCCTGTGGCACGGAATGTTTCAATATTGTTGGCAAGCCAGACAGTTCAAGTTCCGCTCACTCCATACCCAAGCTTTCCAATGACCTTGTAGATACCATTGAAGACTTCGCCTAGTCTGACTGGATAATAACAACGTACATCATATTATGGAAGGCGTTCTTCCTCAACGAGGATGTTGGGGTCTATGATAGTAGCATCTGTTTCCGCCATGGAGCAGGCAAATTAAGAGCAATACTTTGAGTAGAGGGGGTGAGAGAAAGAGGAAACGCGATGTGTTCTAGTGTCCTTTCTGCAGCTTTAGCTTGCTGAGCTATATTTGGCGGAATGACCGTGTAATGCATTTTCTGGATCACGCGTGGTTTTAAACCTCTGGCCGGAAGTTG
>NW_025065003.1:0-5605 GCF_019112545.1 Guyanagaster necrorhizus
CAATGTGCTCAAAACCTTCCTGAGTACAGGCAGGAGCAGGTGTGCATTGACAATAAGATCATGAGAGAGAATACCCTCTTCAGGCAGTACCTCTAGGCATGAGCAGCAGAGGAGCATTGAAGAAATGAGGAGGGTAGTCAGACTACCACAGCCATTGGAACAACCACCTCCAACTTTCTATTCTGAGAACCAGCCACTCCTATCACTGAGTCTGACCCCTGGACAGATCCTGTCAGGAATGAGGTTCTGAGTCACCTGTTATTGTATAGGACCGATACTATTGCAACTACAGATAAAATCTCTATACAAGAAGATGGAATATCAGAGGACAGAGAAACTATCAGCAGAGATAATGAGAGTATCGACCCTACCAGTGATCCCAAGAAGTTCCTTGATGGGAACTTCGCAGCTCTATTCCTCAACCTGAAGTTTTACAGAAACTTCCACTGGTATTGCAGAGCAATGGCACCAACAACAACAAGTATCAAGGAGCTGCCAGAGCAGCCTGAGCAGTCTGCTCCTTGACTTGGATCCGATAATGCCAGTCCCAGTATACAGCCCTAGCCCAGCTGCTCTAGAGGTCTTCGACCCATGTGACAGTTCTCTCCTAGAGAAAGAGGAGATGACCAATGTGGACAATGAGGATAAAGGGGAGGATCCTGATCAGAAAGTCGAGGATCCTCTCTCTGAGTGAAAGGCAGGATTTAAGCCTCTAACAGGGGAGAAGTTGTGACAGAAAAAGTATAAAGTGTGAGAAGAGGAATTCATTTGGTTGTACTAGGAGCAGGTAGTCAAGTTGTGGAGGAATGACCACTGGTTAAGGTCATCCATAGGACAAAGGTATGCCTCCACCAATTCTATTGAGCAGGAGGAAATTTTACAATATGCAGCCACTGAGTAGGCCATTTTTAATTTTAATCAAAGATATTTACACTATCAGATGGGACTACTATCACCATACAAGCCAAAGTATGGCAGAAGAATAGCACCAATGCCATGGATGCCAAGTGTGATGCCACTCAAATCAGCATACATGATGCTATCGATCTGATCAGCAGTGACACAATACTTCTTTGCCATGTCAGCTATTTGCAGCTCAGCATCTTGGCTTTTCCAATATTGACCTAAGCTAAGTAGCCATTTCCCAAACTCATGGAGGTTTCTGGTTTGGCAACCATTTGCTAGACAACCACCATCTGATAAAGCTGAAGGCAGTGGAGCAGCCTCTGCAGCTTCAGAAGGAGATGACTCAGACACCACAGCCCAAGGCTGGACCATCTAGAATGGGTGAATCATGCACAAGAAGCTTCTACCACCAGAAAGCCCTATTGCTGATGATGGATCCCTCCATTCATTCCTTGGCCCACCAGAAGGATGGGCAGACCCATCTGGAGACATATCTCTGAACTCAATGCCTCCTATTACCACCGGGACACAAATTCTAAAGATCACACTGACCTTGGTGTGAGATCCACTCCCCTTTAAAGGGGCCTCAGACAACATTGATCGATTCTTTACAGACTGTGATCAATATTTTCAAGTTTTTGCCTTGTACTTCCTACTCGACATGTACAAGGTGATGTATGCTTCAACTTATCTGAAAGATAAGGCAAAGGTATGATGGGTGCTTCTTGCCCCTGCCTTCTGGTTGACCACATGACAACATCATCGATATCTCTCATAGCCAGTATTCAAACAAATGATCCAAGACAAGTTCATGGATCCAGCTATCCAAGAAGTCCACAAACAAAAGATGAAGGACTACAAGATAGGTGACAAGATGGCCACTGATTACTTCAATGAGTTGGAGTGACTTGGAAAGCTTGCTGAGGTACAAAAGGATGTAGCTGATATCAGACAAATGGTTGAATATATGAAACGAGGACTACCATCCTTCTATCTCAAGACCATCTCCAACCTTGGTCATAGTATTCTGGTTGGGTACAAGAAATGGAAGGCCAGGATTATCATCATGTGGCATGAATGACAGCAGCAGAAGGTGGAATCATCCACCCTATCATAGGATGGACACCAAACTCAGAGACAGAGCTGGAAGCCCTCTACCTCCCAGGCAATCACATCATTCAGACCCGGTGGCTCAGCCCCAACTTCTCAATACACCAAGAAGCAAACTGGTATGAATACAACATATACTAGAATGGGTAAGCTGATGGACATGGATCGTCTCAAGAAGGGAGGGAAGTGTTTCAATTGTGGCCAGAAGGGCCACATGGCATGAAACTGTCTTCTGAAGAAGAACAAGTGCATCTAAGAAGATATTTGGACACAGATTGCCAAGTTGATGAAGAAGGAACAGGACCTCGACTAAGATGACAAGGCCAAAGAGGTAAAAGATGGGGCTGAGCAGTGAGTGATTCTGCTGACTCAGCCAAAGATACAAATAACAGGTTACAGACTGCTAGACAGACTGACATTTTATCCTCTGTAGTACCACCCCCTATGTCTAAATTATGCATGCATTCGAATATACCTGACTCTGTTATTCACCATTATGAACTGCCTAAGGAACTGACTCCAATGACTCAAACACTGATGAAGGGCCAAAGAGAGGCAGAGAGCCCCAAAGGTGTGTCATCATCAAAAGTTTATCAAGCCAAATATATGAAACAGACTCAATCACCTTCAGGCCAAATAGGGGTAGAGAACTCCACTGATTGGCTAAAGCTATTTGACACTGAATGGACTTCGCAGGCCATCAGAGATGTAAAGGATGAAGTGGTGGCAAAGGCAGTACTCAAGAATTGGGTATACAAGACCTGAGCTGAAGAAGTGATCGATGAAGTGATCACTGGAATACAGGCTGCAGAATGATGCCAAGCCTTAGAATGGCTCAACAAATTATATGAACCATGAAAATTCATCCAATGATCCAAGTCCTCAGGATAAGACCTATTAGCCAAGGCCCAGATCGAGACATTGATGTCTTGATCTACCTATGCAGTCATCACCTTGATTGACAGTGGCTGTACAGGGAGTTTCATCAATCAGACTTTTGTCAACAAGCACCAACTGTCCACTCAGGCAACAGTGACACCTATCCCAGTCTATAATGCAGATGGGACAAAGAACTAAGCTGAATCAATCACTGAATATGTAGAGCTTAGGCTCACTATTGGTGATCATTTGGAATAAATTGACCTAGCAGTAACTGACCTAGGAACTAAGGAAGTATTCCTTGGTCATGATTGGTTAATCAGACATAATCTGCTAATCAATTGGAAGACTGGACACATCATTTTTGCTCAATGCTATTGCTGGAAGATTCCATTTGAACTACCAGATGAAGATTCTGAGGATCAGTGGAATAAAGAGATAGAAGACAGCAAAACAATTCTCACTATTGATTTACAAAGGGCCATTAGCATTTGAGCAATACACCATGCTAATGATTTAGTGGCAAAGGCCAATGCTAGGAAGGAGGAAAGGACATTCAAGGAGATGGTATCTGAATAGGCATGCAACTATTGGGATTTATTTGAAAAAGAAAGTTTCAATGAACTACCTGAAGCAAAGCTCTGGGACCATACCATTGAACTAATTCCCAACTTGAATGCCAACCTAGATTACAAGTGTTATCCACTGAACAATAATGAACAACAGAAGCTAGACAAGTTCCTTGAGGAGAACTTATCTAGTGGAAGGATCTGACTATCAAAGTCACTGATGGCATCATCCTTCTTTTTCATTAAAAAGAAGAATGGGAAACTTTGACCGGTACAAGATTATCAGAAGCTTAATGAGATGACAATCAAGAACTGTTATCCACTTCTCTTAATTGTGGAGTTAATGGACAAACTCCAAGGTGCCAAGTACTACACCAAGCTGGACATTCAGTGGGGGTACAACAATGTGTGCATCAAAAAAGGCAATGAGTGGAAGGCCACTTTTTGAACCAACTGTGGTTTGTTTGAACTGACAGTTATGTTCTTTGGACTCACCAACTCACCAGCAACCTTTCAGTGGATGATGAATAACATCTTTAGAGATCTCATTGCCACAGGGAAGGTAATAATCTACTTGGATGATATACTCATAATGTCCAAAACAAAGGAGGAACATTGAAGGATAGTATGACAGATACTATCCCTGATGAGGAAGCATTGACTCTTCCTCAAGGCCAAGAAGTGTGAGTTTGAGGTATTGGAAACTGAATACCTTGTAGTCATTATCAGTGAAAGAAGCATCAGGATGGACCCTGTTAAAGTGGCAGAAATAACTGAATGGCCAGAACCAACAAAGAAGAAGGAACTGCAATCTTTTCTTGGATTCACCAACTTCTACCAATGATTTATCCAGGATTACAGCAAAATAGTCCAACCTATGATGCAATTAATCAGGAATTCCTCATGGACTTGAAGAATTTCTCAATAGGCAGCATTTAATGATCTTAAATGCTGACTAGCTGAAGATGTCATCCTGGCTATACCAAGTCAGAATAGAAGGTTCAGAGTGGAGGCTGACTCTAGTGAAGGTGCTATCAAAGCAGTACTCTCACAGGAACAAGATGGCAAATGATGACCCATTGCCTTTATGTCAAAGGCACTCATAGTAACAGAGTGCAACTATGAAATTTATGACAAAGAACTCCTGGCTATAATGCTTGCCCTTGCTGAATGGTGACATTATCTCATTAGAGCCAATCAGACTTTTGAAATTTGGACTGATCACCAAAATCTATGATACTTCTGACAACCCCAAAAGCTTAATCACTGACAAGCTAGATGGATCACAGAATTATCTGAATACAAATGCACACTTTATCACAAGGCTGGAGCAGCAAACAAAAAGGCTGATTTTCTCAGCCACAGGGCAGATCACAACCAAGGAGGAGATGACAACAAGGAGGTCATATTACTATGACCAGAACACTTCTGGGCAATGATCATGCCAATAGAAGAGGAGATGCATGAATGTATCAAGAGCACCACATGAGATCCCCATAAATGGGATCAAAGAATTGCCTCATCACTCAATTATGAGTGGAGGCTGAAGAAAGAAGGGGGAATGATCTGCTACAATAGATGGATTTATATTCCAAAGGATCAGGGACTTTAAGGTGACATCATCACCACTTGTCATGATCATGTGACTGCTAGACATCCAGAAATTGCTAAACAAAGAAATTAGTCTTGAGAGAGTATTGGTGGCCAAAGATGGACCATGATATCATCTAATATGTCAAGGCTTGTGAGGTCTGCCAGCAAGGCAAGACTTTAACACAACCCAGAGCAGCTCCACTCCACCCAAATGAGGTTCCTTCATCATCATGGATCCACATCTTGGTAGACATGATAACTGGACTTTTCAAAAGTGATGGCTATGATGCAATCATTCTGATCACCTGCTCAACAAAACTCACATCTGAGAGATGGGTGAAAATACTATGGGATGAGGTATATGCAAAATATGGCATGCCTCAAATAGTAATTTCAGATAGAGGATCACAATTCATATCCAAGTTCTTGGATGACCTATATCAACTCCTAAATATCAAATGGAATGCCTCAATGGCATATCATCCCCAAACAGATGGCCAAATAGAATGGGCCAACCAAAAAATTGAAAAGTACCTAAGACTTTTCAT
>NW_025065004.1:0-5487 GCF_019112545.1 Guyanagaster necrorhizus
TATACTCTTGACAGAAGGTATCTCATCATCTCCAGCAACGTCTTCATCATCAGAGTCATCGGCGTCAGTGAGAGGGGGCATTTCGAGGTCTGTCTCTTCTTCAACCTTCGACATCAATATGGTGCTGCTCTCTGTTTCATCCCAGCGCCAGAAGGAATGGGTACCATTCCACTCGTATATTCTCTCGCCAGTGCTGCCATCCTCAATTACAATACCGTCATCATCACGATCGACTTCCACTGTAGTAGCACGTGCAGCAAGTACAAAATGCCTCGTAGTATCGGCCGTGGTGTTCGAGATTGCCTGGTTTGCACGGCGAGGTCGGCCGAAGTTGGCAGGGAATTGTCCCTCTTTTCCCCCTCCTGGCCAATAACAATTCTCGGTGGTGTGCCTAGTCTTATCACGGGCCTTGCAATCTGGATTGCGACATCCGCGTACCACGACAGAGGTTCCGGCTCCAGCCGCAAGTGCTTGGGAGTTGGCAGGACCTTTACCCGCAGCACGAAGCGTGGCGGCATGGGTTTGGAGATGAGAAAACACATCAGAGGATGTTGGCATGCCGTATAAACTTGGGAGGATAGGCATCCAGTGATCAGTCGGGATTATCGAGCGAATAATTATTCCCTTAAACTCCTGATCACTCAATGCTGTGGTTCGGAGGTCATTCACAGCTCGTCGTTTCGTGCGCAAGTCGGCGACGTGAATATTGATGTCACTGTTCCCGTCAAACTTCGCCGCATTCAGCGATGCCTCAGCCTCGGAAAGGGCCATATCCGTTTTCTTTGCGTGTTCCGCAGCAACGGAGTCCCAGCATTCCTTTGCCGTTCCGTCAGTCTTGACCCCTAGACCAATGGGGTCGAGAACATTGAGGACAATGTTCGAGTGGGCGAGCTGATCACGAAAGACCCACTCGTCATATGAGGGAGAGGATGAGTATATGGGAGTAGGGTCTGGTGGGAGGGGTGTGGTAGTAGCCATGGCTGTGGTAGTAGTGGCAGAGATGGCAGGACAGACAGTAGTTCCTGCAATGTATCCCCATAGGCCTTTTCCCTTCAGTAACTCAGTAAGTTGGAGTTTCCATGAGGCGTAGTTCTTCCCGTTGAAATGGCTACTCGTGTCAGGGAGGATAGTGACTCCCGACATCGACGACATCGTTTAGGGGTGTGGTGTAAAGTGGTGAGGGTAGTGGTATGGTATAAATTCAAGTGGTAAGTTGAGTCGAAAATTCCGTTGCGTATTCTTCTTGACTGAGTAGTTATAGGCAACGGGGCCTCATAACCTATTGACAGAAGAATATATGTGAGTATCTCAGTCGGGCACAACGTGGGTGAAGCGACTGAGGCATACAGATAGGAACGGCTGGACTATATAGGTGATCGGGAAACGACAGGAGGTGTAAGTATATATAAGGCAAATAGAGCGAGTGATCAAAAAGTAAGATAAGATGAAACGTACGGATATCCTCCAACAGCTTGTTGGACGCGATGCGGATGTTTATTTCACTGGGGAGATGTCGCATGTTTGTCTTTCTTTCATATTCTGGTTACTACCAGCGTACTGACGCGTCGACGACAGCATGAAGTCTTCGCATCAGTCTCTGCTGGGAAGCATGTCATTTTGTGTGAATGACCCCGATACAAGTGATAGAGACGCGACTACAACAGGGTATCGAGCTTTCTTCAATGACAGCCCACCAGCCCGTCATCAATAAACTGCCCATTCACATCGTCATGGCACGAATACGGACATACGTGCAACATGTTTTGAACTCCGCTCCACGCAGGACGGTCCGACGATTCAGAGCGTCAGCGAGGAGAGGATATCACAGGATATCACTAAGATGAATGGGAACGAGACTAGATAAGGTCTGCTTACAGCTCTAATGGGCCGCAGGGATCCAGTTAGAAAGAATCGCCTACTTCGACGCTTTGATGTTCTGATCTGCTCTTGGATCCGATGTTTTGTACGAGGTCTTACGGCGGCGTTATTGTATAGCCTCCAGAACCGAGAATCAGCGGGCACTTGCTTAGAATATTGCCCGTGTTGAGCGAGATGATGCCCGGCGAGACGAGTGCCGGTCGCTGGATGGGCTAGGATGGCCGTTTCGATGCTAAAACGAAGAATGAACAAGACCGAATGATTTTCGAGAAACTTGGAAGCACAGCTAAGTAACAGGCGAGCAGAGGCTTACAGAAAAATTCGATCACGTATTAGTTGGATGACGAAAAGGAGAATGCCTATCTATGAGACTCAAATAGACCAAGTCCGAGGATAATGTGGTGTCGTCGAGAAGCAGTAGGCATGGACTTAAGTCATGCGATATTGGATGCTTATTCTTCTGGCGCAGGCCCACCCAAAAAAACCGGTAGACGAGACCGCCTTACTTGCACCCAACGGCATCAGCATCGCCATGTTCCTGTGCAAGAATAAGACTTTTACCATTCTCACAACAACTCCAATCATGTAATCCTGTAACACTTATTGGTTCCGCAACGGTATATAAAGGTGTGCATGCTGACATGCCAAGTAGCACTCATCTGCACGCTTTCTCATTCCATCGCCATGTCTGGTATCGATGCATGTATCAAGGTCGCACAGTTGACCGCTGCAGCAGGCGAAATGGCTCCGTTTCCCTTTATCAAAGGTGCTGCCGAATGTGTGGTCCTCGTACTCGAGTCCATCAAGGTATACCATCATTTTTTTTCCTAGTGTACATGTTAACGAGATCTGCAGGGCGTCTCGAAGAATAAGAAGGATATGCAAGAATTGGCTGAAAGTATCGTCGCTATACTGGCTGATATAAGGGACACCATCATCGAACATGGTCCGACTAGTGCCACGCGTTTTCAGACGATCTGCGTCGAGTATCAGACGTGAGTTGACCCACATGATCTATCTGTACTTCTCACGCAATCGATGCGCAGGCGCATAACTGATCTCCTTTCCGAGCTGAACAGCAAACGCAGGTCTCCACAGGGAATCTGGAAATACTTGAGAGCCACGAAGGTCTCGGATGATATCAACGATTTACAGCAGCGAATACGGGCGATTCAGAAGTCCTTCCTGGTGGGTGGCTTGCTATCATTACTATAGTCCACTTCTGAACTGGCAGCAGGTCCGTACGGCGACCATGACACAACTAGCCGTCTCCGATGTTCAGGATCAAGTTGCCGCAGGATTCAGCACTCTGACTGGTTCCGTTGAGGCGTCGGAGAGGCAAATCACATCAACCATCAAGGAAAATATCGACGAGATACGCACCTTGGGTGCTCGGCAAAGCGAAAACATGGAAAATCTTTCGACAAGATTACTACAGGCTTCTCATCAACGGGGTCTTTATAAGGGGCTGGTATGCAACCTCCAATCATTCCGCCCTTGGTATTTCAACCTTTGCAGGTCTGGGATTTCATTCCAGGCGACATCCGCATAATCAAGCCAGCAACTCGTTCATTAGGAAGCTATTGTACAACTCGTACTGTTACATACAAGGACAGCTATGGCACCGTCGAGAACAGCGATACATGGAAGATCATTCGCGAATACCAAGCTCTTGGTGATAACGGAGAGGATGCGATGAAAGTGAGTGCATAACACCATATGTCATCGGCAAAGTCCACATGCCTTTATCTAGCAACTTGATAAAGCCCTCGACATCTTCATGAAACTAAAGTTCGGCTCTCCATATCTGTGCAGCTGGCTAAAAACCCACGTTGTAAAGGAGACACCCAAACGTTGCCCAGATCTTTGGTGTATGCAGGTCACCTAATCTTCCGGTGATCATATTCCATGGTGAGAATGCTGTTGTTTCCGTTTTCTTCCGCTGCAGCTAACTCCCACGGGTAGGCACAACAAGAGTCCCTTTCAGCCATTATCAACATAACTTGACTGCGAAGCGGTTCCTACCATTCTATTATGAGTTGGTAAAGTGTATCCTCTGTGTTCTGAGTAAAGCAGCTGACCTCCGGGTGCCTGTAGATTCAAGATCTACGGGTATGTCTGGCAAGAGTTCCATGGGCTACAGTTCAAGAACTATTCTTACAGTCGGTCTTGAAATTTTGGCCACGTTCTCTCTCGCGTACGTGCACCACATATCCCGTCAGTAGTTTCGTGAATGATTTTCCTGTGTACTAAACGTTTTGAAGGATGAGAATGCACTCTATGTCAATGAGTATGACAAAATTGTATTTGGAGACCTACCTTATAGCTATTACGATCTCAACTTGTTCTATTTGTCTTTAACCGGAGCCAGAATGTTGCACGTCCTCTTTGCTTACAATACACGCGACTTGATCGAACAGAGTCGAAGCAGGAGATGGATGTGGCGAAGCGGAGGTTTACGAGATCATTATGACGCTATTGAGTTTCTTTATATGCGAGGTTGCCCAGACGAGGAGCAGTCGGACGAGGAGCACCCCTATGCGCAGGGCAGTGTAGTAATCAATCCTTCGTATCATGTGAAGGAACTCTTGGGACTAGATTCACCCCGAGCCCAGGAAACTTTAGTTGGGAGACTGTGGCCTTCGCCGCTTGAGTGGAAGTGGGAGGTACGCTTGCTAGGAGTGGAAAACGAACAGGGTTTTTTATCATTGGACAAGTTCGTCGTTCAGTTGAGCTTTTTCGATCTTACTGATTGTTGACTGCCAGCGGGTCGGTCACGATGTCCATTAAGCCTTCATCGTTCCATAACCTTTGCATTTCTATCTATGTGCGTTCGGGGGCTGGGATTATGCAATCGTGGATCGCACGGGCTTCCAAGATGTATTTATATCTTCGCTCCATAGGCTATGGAGATGATGTTGGCTTAGATATCATAGATGGTGGGCATCTGGTTCCGTGAAACAACTGCTGACTGGTGTACATATGTAGGTATGATCTTCACCGTTTATCCAAAGGACAGGGACAGCCCTTGTCACCTCTGCAATCTGACGAACGATCATCACGCGCTCTCCTTGTCGGTAACCGCCCCCATTGTCGATTATCAGACCAACATGATTAAATCCTTCCCCGTCATCTCTTGTCTCCGAGCCTGCGGCATGGATTCGGTTGAGGCAGATGTTCCTCTCCGGGTTCGCAGGCACCTTACACGACGCCCATTTCAGTTGCATAAAACGGTGGTTTTGACCATACCCAAGTTGAATGCCGAGTACGGATTCGACCCCGGGCGCGAAGGTGCTGATGTATGCGAGCATTTTGGGTGGCCACTCCTTCAGATCCTTGACCCTTCCACGGGAGGTGGGTAGTTCTTTCTGCGCAGCGGGTATCTTGCTAAGGAACACAGAATGGACGTCAAATGGGGCCGCATCCCAGTCCTCCGGGCCTGCGCCAGTCGTATCGGACAATACGCCAGATCAGACGTTGAATGAAGAGCCCGACTCTATACCGTGCGGTACGGACGTGGCCATGGGAAACATCAAGGAAGCGCAAGCTGGCGAGGCTCCGACCAAGACAGAGATCGTTCCCGTTGTGCAGCATGATATCAGCACACGG
>NW_025065005.1:0-5238 GCF_019112545.1 Guyanagaster necrorhizus
CCTTGTCCATCTTCTCCCATAACAGTCAGCATTGTGACTGAAGTCCCGGGCCGCAATCCTATCCTGGAAGCCTTCCACAGTCCAAAATGGCGAAAAAGTTGCGGAGACACGGGCTTGGTCATTTTTGAAATAGAACCTTGAGAACCGTTAAGCTGAGTAAGTGAAGCGTTGACTCTATCACGGCTCACTTTCATTATCGTTTCCTATTAGGTAATCCACCCTCAAGACAAGCAGGCCAAGGTCTTTGTACTCAAGACCGCGTTTCCAAAGGAAGAGCTTGAATGATTTCTTGAACGAAGACGCGAAGATGGTGGGACGGCATCTAGCGTCAGAGCTTCAGATACGATTTGAAAAGACGGGTTGCCAGGAAGAGCGAGCTCCTGCGTGAATGATAAGGCAATGCTACATGGGCGCCTGCTTAGACTCAATCTCAAGGCGTACAAACAGGAGGGCACGTACCTTTTCTATCGCGTCTTTTTCATTACTTGCTGACTCGACGCAAGTCACCTCAATGATCAACCTCCTGTTCTTCGCTGAAGCCAGAAATACGAGTAAGGAGGGAAATCTGGCCGCTTATACCCGTGTCACGTACCTCGAAGTTCATCATTCTCAGCGCTTCATCCCAGGTCCCTTGGAAATCAACGACTTGTCGAAAAGGTAGAGCTGTCCCAATTTGCCACGGGGCCAAGGAAGGTAATGGACCGGACAAAGTCATAGCGCATGTGAGAGGCCACTTGCACACTCTATCCTGCCTCCCGGCGCTCGTCTTATATAGCTGGAGACGGCGGTCTGGGTAAACTGTGCGCGGCCTCGACGTGACTGCGTGCGCATCGTCGCGTTATTCCCGTTCTGCTTCTCATTGTTAGTATCTGCCACTATGTTAGACAAGAATAAGATTCCTTTGAGGCAAAAAGAGATTAGTTGAAGTAAGGTAACGATATTCATGCTGCCGTACTGTTATGAACCTTTGCAAACGATCCCTTATCTTCGTCTCTCCTGAGCATTCACTATTTTGGATAGCAACCCAAACGGCATTGATTTGGAGACACGCAAAGGATTGGACATCGGGATGGCATAGCAGTACGGAGATGGTCATAGTTGGACCTTGAATACAGACTCGTGAGCAGCAGGTGGCGGAGTTTCAAACACGGTTTGAATTACCATCATCATCTTATCATCAGAACCACCTTTTCTACGCCCTTTCCTCAGTTTCCTTTCTTCAAACCCAGCAGGGCGATAGACTCTTGCAGCCATACGACGGATCTAATAAAAAATGGTCACTGTCTCCTTCCTTGGACAGCTTTGCCGTTGAATTAGGCTGACTCTTGGTGTTTCTGCTCTGGATCAAAGATCTAGCTTGGCTTTTGGTACGTTACAACGAAATATCGCCAATACATTGACTCACCATACTACGGCGTTTTTCTGGCTGTCCTATTCTCCGTATACTTTTCCTGAAAGAATTTTATGCGTACTGTTGCACCGAATGTCGTGATGAAATTCGAATACTCTTGCCTTTGTAAGGAAGCGGTGAATGTTAATCAAAAGCGCGAATTTACGAATGTTCGTGCATTACGCGCGGATACTGAGCAGACGCCGAAACATTCAAGGATTACTACCTGAGCCAATTTGCCAAGGTTGTAATAGACGCGTCGTTATTGACTTGTACTTCCGATACTGTGTTCAAGTGACCGTAACATCTCCGAAAAGCCTCATATCGACCAAAATCCTTCAGCTTATCTCCCTGCCTGTCATACTCTGGGACAAAAAAAACGGTTGATTCATTCGTATTCACGGGGACACTTGGCTTGTGGTGCTGATGAATGGATGGTAGGGACGGCAAAGAACGGTAGCTAGCTTCGGAGTTTCAAACACGGCTCGAACTACTACCACCACCATCTACCACCACCGTCTATACCCCGCCCTTTCCTTTCTTCAAGTTCGCAGCAGTGTCCAAACCCGGCAACACAATATTACCTCCCGGCAAGACAACAGACCCCCTAATCCTCGCAGTACTCGAAGTTTACGACGAACTCGAAGATCTCATGCCTTGGCTGGAACTCGAAGATCTCATGCATCGGCTAGAACTCACCACGGCCTCTGAACTTGACACGGCCCTGGAATTCGCCGAAAACACAATTGCACATTGCAAGGACTATCGACAGAGAGAATCTCTCCTTCGTGAACTGGCGGCGAAAATCGTGGACATGAAGGTTGAAGTGCGTAGAGCGTTTGGCGAAGACTCTCGTACGTTTCACAGATCGCTTTGTACACGCCTAGCATATTTATTTCATTCTAGCTGCGTACAGGATTCTGGTCCTGCGTGGAAGGCGGATCGATTATTGGTGATTATGCTCCTCGCTGTGTCGCCTTGGCGCATCAACTTTTTCGTTGAACTAGGTTGAAGACCGTGAGGATCATTCACCTGCTCTTGTCCAAATATTTCTGGTTCGCGGTACTCCTGTTTCTCCTCTGGTTTCTATTTCGGGTCAAAGGTCTAGCTTGACTGTCGGTATGTTTTCAGCGAAATATCGCAGATGCTCGTCGTTTGACCATAATTACAGCGTTTTCGTGGCTGTATCACACTATACCTCTATATACCTTTTCTGAGAGGACCTTATATCTACTGTTGTACCCGCACAATGTCGTCAATGTAATCGAGAAAATACTCTGTAAAACGAAGTTCATCGGCGAAGGCATCGTCTTGGAGAATTTTCTGTACTTTTGGCGTTAAAACTGCGAACGTTCATGCATCACACGCGAATATTGAACAAATGTCGGAACCTTCAAGTGTTATGCATTATTGCTTGAGTCAGGATCGTAATAAACGTGTCGTTCTTGAACTGTACTTACATCTGATCCCCCAAGTCCTCCTATGAAGCCTCTTATCCAAACTCTTCGAATCGGTCAGCACCATAAAACTAGAAGCTGGGGATGAGAGATAAATCCACGTATCACAATCATCTTCGAACATACTAACGCGTATCCTTTTTCAAGAAATCAAAGGAGATGAATGTAGACGCCTGGTACTCAGTATCTAAGTAACGTTTCACAGCTGCCGAGATATTGATAGTGATAGTGACGTGGGGAAATGCAGCCCGAAGCCATAGCACCAAGGAACGTTTCTCAAATCTGGAGGCTGGAGCGTGAATGGGAAAATCTTCGTAACTGTAAACCCAAACAGACGGTATGACGCCTCCCTGCATAAAAGGAGGCACAAACCTAATGGGAGATGAATGCTCGTCGCTCAACCTGCCAATGTCATTGAATGAAGGTCCTGCAAGGCAGCAAGCCTTATGGGCCAGAAATACCACAAAAAAAAACCTGACTTCTTCCGCTGATGAGTCGATTCGGATTCGAACTGAAGACCTTCTGTGTCATTGGTAAGAGTGTAATGTGAGACCCGATAACCAACGACGCCATCAACCCAGTGGATTAACACTGCCTGGTAATTAACTGTGGACATGATGACCGACTTTTTGGGAACAGCTTCTTGAAAACGGAGAACTGTATGTCACTCTTGTCCTCTTATACCGGTCTTCTAAACTCTAAACTGTTTACCGTATCTGGTCCTTCCAACTTAGCACAATGATCAATACTTGGAGTTGAAGAATGCGAAGGTGCTTTCGTTCTCGTGTGAATCTTCCCATTCCTCTTCTTTATAATTATATGTAGTCCTACAGAAAGTCCAAGGCACACAACTCATATACAAATCCTTTGCTGAAATGTATCCAACAATGTTGTATTGACGTGCCGGGTGGCGTAGACGTACCACTCGCAAAGGTTGATGCTACGCCATACACCCCTGAATGTCCCACCAGTAGGAATTACAGAACAGGGTCCGCTGTGCATTCTATAACACGAACGGGGCGATTGTGAGCGTTGACGGTGGGAGTGTCGCTGGTGAATCCTTGAATGTTATTTCTATTTCCACCGAGCCAAGCGACAGAACCAGAACCAGCAGTAGGAAACAAGAGGAAAGAAAATAGTGCGAGCTCGAACACTTCACGCGTCGGGCCTCAATGGCAAAATTTTCTCGATTATAACCTGTATGCAAGGGTCTGTTATCATCGTCACTAGATCAAACGAAAATAGCTGATGCATAAACTCCTGAACTCAAGAAGATTCCGACGCGAGTATGAGTTCTTATCTGGGATGGTACGACGCCATTCTTTTCATCTGTCTTGGTTGTACAAACCTCCAGCTTCAAGCTTCATCCTGAAAGACCCACTTGCAATCACCATTCCTTCTCTCCGTCTATGGGTTAGTACGAGTTCCTTTGGTCTCCTCTCGTTGCTTTCCACAGAATATCTCGTATGGTCTGCTTGTTTAAAATTACACTGCTTGGGGTCATCGAAACCAAGTCAGTCTTTAGACGGGAACACCATGATATCATAACGTCAAGGGGGGAAATTTTTTGTAAAACAACAAAACATTCAAGGATTTACCAGCGATATTCCGCCATCAACACACAAAACCGCCCCGTTGGTATAATCCGATACTGCCAGGTAGATCGCCGTCGTCCCAATCTCTGCATCACTACAAAACTCGATTCAACAACCGATCTCATCCAAATACCGAGCGTACTCACGATCCAGGCCTCCTAGCAGGCACCTGCGCCGCAGTACCAGGTGCAGGCTCCGCCATGATCATCTCCAAAATCTCGGGACCTACCAATTGCGACTCAAACGCGCCAGGGTGCACTGCGTTCACCCGAATCGGGATACCTCTCCCAGCAAAACTCGTCCCGAGAACAAGGGTCAGTTTGTCTAACGCTGCTTTCGTCGCACCATAAGCCATCTGATCAACTCAGTTCGATGCAGCTTTATATACGAATATCAGGACAACGTACACATACTCCCGGCCCCGGTGTGTTGAGTCTTGCCGCAATGCTGCTGATGTTGATGATGCTTGAGGTGCCTTGGGGGCGGGAATGGGCTCCCTTGATGAGGAGGGATTGGAAGGCGCGCACGACGAAGAATGGAGCGATGGTGTTCAGTGCGAAGATGTCGGTCCAGTTCTGTATGGTCTCGGGTTCGAGAGGATCTATAGCCGCGTCCTTCTTGGTGGTAAAGTCTGGGTCGCGAAGGGAGCCGGCGAATCCGGCACTACCAGGAGATTAGCATGTGGAAGAGGCAAATGGGGTTATGATGTACGAACTTGTTGACGAGGATATCGAGCTTGCCGTCGATATCTTCAATATGCTTGGCGCTGGCCTTTACAGCTTCTTCGTCAGTTATG
>NW_025065006.1:0-4989 GCF_019112545.1 Guyanagaster necrorhizus
TACACACCGGGGTATGGTCTCGCTGAATAAGAGCTGAATTCATGTCATCTAGGCGGTAACACTGGAATAAAAGCATGGATTCCAGAAAGTACTCAACATTTCACAACCATGACGGATCTCAATGTGACTACAATGATGTCGCTGTCGGGACGAGTAGGCCTCGTTACAGGTGGAGGGACAGGAATGCATGTTCTCTAATTCTCGGTTATGGCTCACGGTTGACTCTCTGACAGAGGATTCATGATTGCGAAAGCCTTTGCTGCGAACGGGGCAAAAGTATATATCACTGGCCGAAGGCTGGACGTGCTTAAGAAAGCCGCGGCTTCTGTTACGGGCGTTCCAGGATCCATTGTCCCGTATGCAGCTGCTCCTTCCAATTGCATTCGTCCCTGATACGCCTATAGTTTCCGGATGGATGTCACCGATGAAGAAAGCGTCAAGGCCGGTGCAAAATACATCGAAGGAATCGACGGGAAGCTCGATATCCTCGTCAACAAGTCCGTCTATCACAGCCTTGGTTCCTCGTCCATGCACTAATTAATATCTACGCAGTTCCGGAATTGCTGGGTCACGAAGGGACCCAGACTTCGCTGCGAAGAAATATGCCGCAGAGACTCGGGATCCTTTCGAGCCCGAGACGGTACAGAACTGGGAGGACATCTTCGCACTAAACACGATCGCCGCATTCTTCGTCGTACGCGCCTTCCAATCTCTCCTCGTCAAAGGGGCGCAGTCCCGTGCCCAAGGCACATCCAGCGTCATCAACATCAGTAGCGTGGCGGCAAAGCTGAACGGGCTGAGCCCCGCCACATCCGTATGTGCCATGCCATCCCTTTGAGTTTGTGTAAGCTAACCTTGATTTTTTAGGCAGCATACAATGTAACAAAAGCTGCTTTGGACAAGCTCACGCTTGTTCTGGCAACGAGTTTTGCTGGGAGGAGTATCCCGATTAGGGTGAACGTGCTGGCTCCTGGTCCGTTTTTATCTGAGATGGCTACTCATGAGCAGTTGGAGATGATCAAGAATAACACTCTACCTGGATTGGTCGCACCGGTTCCTGCGAAGAGGTCGGGGACGTGAGTATGTTCATTGTTTGGATCAGATTGAATACTGATTTTGAGTTTCTAGTGAGGCGGAGATGGGGATGACGGCGATCTACTTGGCCGTGTCGGACTTTACAAACGGAGCGGTTTTGAACCTGGATGGAGGATTATCGTTGGTCAATCCTTGATTGATGTAGAGCCTCATTTGTCCAGTAGTCACGCATGACGCACGGACGTTCGCAGTTTTTGCCCCTTTGACCGACCGGAGAAATTTTTCCAAGAAGACGATGGGTTTGCCGATGAACTTCATGTACAGAATATTTTCCAGATTTACATTGACAACAGCAGATATGAGATCCTATCAGAAGAGGTATACAGAGAATGGTGTAATACAGCCACGAAAACACTGTAATTATGGTCAAACGACGAGCATCTGCGATATTTCGCTGAAAATGTACCGACAGTCAAGCTAGATATTTGACCCAAGACAGAAACCACAGGAGATACGAAGAGAGTATCACGAGCCAGAAATATCTGAACAAGAGCAGGCGAATGATCTTCATGTTCCTGAGCCTAGTTCAACGAAAACGTTGATGCGTCAAGGCAATACAGCGAGGAGAATAATCACCGATAAACGACAATCCTTTCTTGCAGGACCAGAATCCTGTACACATCTGGAATGAAATAAATATGCTAGGCATCTACGAAGCGACCTGTGGAACGTACCACAGTCTTCACCAGATCTATTACGCACTGCAACCTTGATGTCCACGATTTCTGCCGCTAGTTTACGAAGAAGAGATTCCTTCAGTCGATAGTCCTTGCACTGTGATATTGCGTTTTGGGCCAATTCCAGGGTCATGACAAGTTCAGAGGTCGTGGCGAATTCTACTAGCTGACGCTCGATATCCTCGATTATTTTGCAAGCTTCGAATATTTCGAGGAGTAGGTGGACCGTCGTTTCGCAGGGAAGTAATATTGTGTTGCTGGGTTGGGACATTGCTGCTTGCTTGAAGAAAGGTATATGGTGGCGCTTCAAGTTGTATTTGAAACTCCGACGCTGTAACCGCTCCGATTCGTATACTGCGGCCATCTGGATGTCCAATCCTTGCTAGCCCTCCAAATCAATGCCGTTGAAATCGCTATCAGAGATAGTGAGTGCTCAGGCCACTGACGAAGACAAGAAGCTTTTTTCGAAAAAGGTTTATAAAGATACGGCAACATGAATATCATTTTGCTTCAACCAACCAATGTTTTTGGCTTCAAAGGAGTTCTATTCTCATCTATCAATTCCAGCGTAGAAGTGGAGCCTAGAAATGAGGACGAGAACGAAAATAGCGCGACGATGCACACATATACATGTCGAAACTGCTCACAGTTTACCCGGCACCGATAGAGGGCGAAGGTGGCCATCTTACGCTATGAGCTCGACTGTCTATTGTTCGTCTTCCTTGGCCCACCTACCCTTCCGGCAAGTCGTTACGTACTCAGGGTCCCTGGGATTATACTGTTTCATTGGGATGAAGCACTGAAAATGATAAACACAAAGTATGCGAACTGCTATAGAATTGATGTGTTACTTACTCAGCTACTAAGGAATTCCGAATCTTCTCTTTCTATACCGGTTTTCTCAACGCTTTAACTCTTTCAAGGCCATCGAAAAAAAAAAACACACACGCACAAGAAATCCTTTCTTCACATGACGAGCTTCCAGAATAAGAGTGGCCTCAATTTAGGTCATGATGCTGACGGTTTGTCGGAAAAGATGAACGGCGTCGGATGGGCGATAAACCGCTTATTCAGTTGTGCTGAATAAGTGGTGCAACTTCTAATAAAAGGGCTCACGACTGAAGGCCATTCGAGACCCTCGGCATGGCAGATCTCAGCATGGCTACGGTAATGTCACTATCTGGACGAGTGGGTCTCGTTACAGGCGGGGGCACGGGGATGTAAGGGTCAGTATTCTTCCTTACGGCTCGTAGTTGACCTTTCGATAGAGGATTTATCATCGCTAAAGCCTTTGCTGCAAATGGAGCCAAGGTATACATCGCTGGCCGAAGGCTGGACGTGTTGGAGAAAGCAGCTGCGTCTGTTACAGGCGTCCCCGGATCTATTGTCCCGTAAGCATTGTCCCCCGTCTTCCAGTTAAGCACCGCATGAAATGACGTGCCTACAGACTCCGGATGGACGTGACAGACGAAGAACACGTCAAGGCCGGCGTAAAGCATATCGAAGGAACCGACGGCAAGCTCGATGTCCTCGTCAACAAGTTCGTCGATAATCGCTGGGACCCCCTCCATTACGCTAACCTTTTGGCACTAGCGCCGGGTTCGCCTCCCCCGTTCGGGATCCTGACTTTGTCGCAAAGAGGTCGGTCGCAACGGACCCTTTCGAACTCGAGACAATACAGAACTGGACAGATATTTTCGCCCTCAACACGATCGCGCCGTTCTTCGTCGTACGCGCCTTCCAATCCCTCCTCGTCAAAGGAGCGCATTCCCGTCCACAAGGCACCTCAAGCATCATCAATATCGGTAGCGCACTCGCAAAGTTAAACACAACCCCGCACATGGTTTGTGTATGTACCCTGCTGTTCCCTCCAAGCTTGATTCGGAAGCTAACATGACCATGGTAGATGGGATATGGTGCGACGAAAGCAGCGTTGGAGAAGCTGACGCTCGTTCTGGGGACGAGTTTTGCCCAGCGGGGCGTCCCCATCCGGGTGAACGTGCTATCGCCAGGTGCATTTGCGAATGAGCTGACCAGTGCTGAGTTTATTGAGACGATTAAGACGAAGCCGCCACCTGGGTTCGTGGCGCCGGTACCTGCGAGGAGACTTGGGACGTGAGTATGCTCAGTCGCAGTGCCGTGGAATAAATGCTGATTGGCACTAGTGATGCGGAGATGGCGATGGCGGCGATCTATCTAGCAGTGTCGGATTATACGAACGGGGCGATTTCGGACCTTGATGGTGGATTGTCGCTGGTGAATCCCTGAATATTATTTCTATTTCCACCGAGCCAAGCTACAGAACCAGTCATTAATTAGAAGTAGGAAACCAGGTGAAAGGAAAATAAGGCAAGCTCGAACACTTCATATGTCGGGCCTCAGTAGCGATTATAACCGATATGAAAGGGTCTGTTATCATTGTTACCCACTTGTAATCACCATTCTTTCTCTCCATCTATGGATTAGAGATATCTTCGATGGTTCTACAAGACCTGCAAATTGGACGAGTTCCTTTGGTCTGCCTTCCACAGAACATCTCGTATGTTCTGCCTGGTTGAAATCATACTGTTCGGGGGTTATCAAAACCAAGTCCGTCTTTAGACGGGAACACCATGATATCGTTAGGTCGGTAACGCCAAGGGGGGAAATTTTAATCCCATAGACAGTCTACGTCAAACAACAAAGCAATCAAGGGTTTACCAGCGATGTTCCGCCATCAACACACAAAACCGCCCCGTTCGTATAATCCGATACTGCCAGGTAGATCGCCGTCATCCCAATCTCTGCATCACTACAAAACTCGTTTCAACAACCGATCTCATCCAAATACCGAGCGTACTCACGACCCATGCCTCCTGGCGGGTATCGGCGCCACAGCACCAGGTGCAGGCTTCGTCTTGATAATCTCCAAAATATCAGGACCTATCAGCTGCGACGCAAACGCGCCAGGCTGCAACGCGTTCACCCGAATCGGGATACCCCTCCCAGCAAAACTCGTCCCGAGAACGAGCGTGAGTTTGTCCAATGCTGCTTTCGTCACACCATAAGCCATCTGATCAACTCAGTTCGATGCGGCTTTATATACGAATATCAGGACAACGTACACATGCTCCGGGCCCAGGTGTGTTGAGTCTTGCCGCAATGCTGCTGATGTTGATGACGCTTGAGGTGCCTTGGGGGCGGGAATGGGCTCCCTTGATGAGGAGGGATTGGAAGG
>NW_025065007.1:0-4803 GCF_019112545.1 Guyanagaster necrorhizus
CTGCTACCAACACTGCCATCAAAGTTGCTTTTTGCTCCTGCGATAAGCTCCATCACGACTGCATCCACCCTGGGCTGGCTCTTCATCAACACACCCAACACCTTGGCTGCTCTATTCCTAACAACAATACTTGTGAGGTCACTTATGCCCTTGACAAACACCCTCTGCAGCTGAGGGTGGAACAGTTTCATGAACACAGGTATATGTTCCAACATTGATGTCAGTGCACTCAGAATGGCTGTCTTGACCACTTGTCAGTACATCATTGTTTGCATTGCCACTCAAATCAGCAAGCCAGTGAAAGAGACCACAAATGGTTTGATCACAGTGTCTTGCATATAATCCATGAGATGACCAATAGCATATGCTGCTTGTTCCCACTGCTCATTGCTACTGGTAGTCAGACCAGCAATAATGGCTGGAATGAGAGGCCCAACTGCTTTGGGGACACTAAAACCAGGAACAAAGTGACCCAGAGCACCTGTAGACTTGACACTCCACCACAAGGGGACCACAAATGATTCAAGTTTATCTTTGGGAATGGATCTGAGGAATATGTCAATGGTTTGTATGGCACTTGCATAAACATCCTTGTAATCATCTTCCACAGCAGAGATAAGCTGTCTGATTCAGTCTACATGATATAGCAAAGTATCCAGTTCAGTCTCTTCACAGAAGATGGAGAAGAATTTTTGTTATCTCAGGGTATCATGCTTTGACCTGAACAACATTAGAACTAACACATAATATACCTATAATATACTGACCATCCCAAGAGCACCATCATGAGAGTGTTCAACTCTTCAATATCATTGACCAACCTGAATGATGCATGAGTTGCCTCATCCACTGAAGATAAAAAGCTCTTCATCCCTCTGGTCTTTGATAACTTTGACAAAGGCACTGGTAATGACCATCAGCTGCTTGCTCAGCACATTTCCAACAACAGTGACCAGTGAAGTAAGAGTGTGAGCATTGAACATGGTCATAGGCATAGCCATCAATGTTGGAATTAGGATCAGAAACACAGTCATCACTTATACCTGTAATCAAATGTTAGATTGATATACAATGAGAAATAGAGACTGCTGACATCCATGACCTCCTTAAGTGCTTGCAATGACATTCCAGGACTCTCCAGGCTGCCAGAGGGCTTCCAGAAGCATAGGGATAGTTTCATTAATGGCCTTGAGTCCCATATGTTCTTGCAACATATCAAATGCTTTAGCCTCCACAGATTGAACATTAGCCTGATTGTCAACCAAGGACACACAAACAATAGATATGACATCATCTTCATGATCTTCTCATTGAGCATTGGTGGAATTTTCCCTGGGCAATGAATAAAATCAGTCTATCTCTTGAATTGAGAGTGGCTCACATGATTTCACTTAGAACCAAGCAGACACCTTCTCATGTCCACAAGTTGGCTGGCATCACCTTAACTTTGAGGAGAATAGCCATGATTTTGCCAATGATCTTTTCATCCAACTGGTGGCAGACAAAGACACCCACATACCTCTTGTTGCTCAAAAGAACAATTGTTTGACTTGATCAGTTTGGAAAGTATCTCTTGGACTACATAACAGCAATGAGTATACCTCTAAATTACCAAATAGATTCATCATACCTGTTCAGGAAGTATTGATCACCAATACTTTCTAGATTTGTATCAATGATTGACAAACAAAATAAAGCATAGCAAGAGCTCTCTGCAGTGCTTGCATCAATGACATTTTCCTTATCAAGATCACAAGTTTTTTCTGAGATACCAGAAACTTTGAATATAAGCTCTCCCACAAGGGTAATGGATGATTGCTGGAGAAAGACAGTTAGCAAAAACAAACAAGATGGCAAGATTCATACCTGAATGCACTAACCAGAATCAAACAGATTGATTACTCTATTTAAATAGTTGATTATAATCATTCTTTCAGCCCTCATTGCTAATAATGACATAAAGTGTTCTTGAACAGTAGCTGTAGGAGATTGCACATTTGTGATGATATCTGAAAGTAACCCTTTGAGATGCTCTATTCTGAGACCACACAAAACTTCACTCAGTCTCTGACCAGTGCCTTGTTGATCCACACCAGATGTATCCATGTTCAGAGTCTGCAGAAGTCCAGATATAAGGTCAGGCAAGTGGCCCTCATCCAGTCATTCTATTAACATTTCCAACACTTTGGCAGCTGTAGCTCTCATACAATATGCATCACCAATGGTAATTCAGGCAGATATGGAATGAAGTCTCATGTTGATATTCTGTTGCAGAGGATGCTGTTGGAAGAAGCATATATGCAAAACTCATGTCTTCAATTTCTTCAGATGAGCCACTTGTTCTAAAAGTATCATAATAGTATTATGACACTTTCTGCTGTAGCCTTTCAATTTGATAGACTGAGACTGGTCACTAGAACATTGGATAGCTTGCAATGGTGACAATGAGCAAAACTCTTTGCTGGAAAAGCATGTATGAGAGGATAATGGGCTGGATATCCTCAAGACATTCCTCAGTGGACTACTGTCTTATATTAGTAAGCCTGTTAAATGAACAAGTCTATCACATGTGTTAATTATATACAGATCATAATCATGCATAGTTGGAATGCAGCATATGGTTTGGTGGATGTCATCAAGGATACAGAGATTACAATAGAGATGAAGGAGTTCAATGTGATTAATAATTTGTGAGCAGCTATAGAGGATAAGTGTTTGCCTTCAAAACACTATCCAGTTCATTGAGATGAGTTTTTGAATCTTCATTGGCATTGGTATATCATGTCAACATATATCCTCTAAAATATTGACAATAACCTGGTTCCTATTTAAGAAAGAGGCACAGATTATAGGTAACCTGGTGTTATTAACAGACTTATGAGACTTCATCTCATATCTGTCTAAATTACCATTGATAGTGCATATTGTATGAGAGCTACAGCTGCCAAAGTGTTGGAAATGTTAATAGAATGACTGGATGAGGGCCACTTGCCTGACCTTATATCTGGACTTCTGCAGACTCTGAACATGGATACATCTGATGTGGATCAACAAGGCACTGGTCAGAGACTGAGTGAAGTTTTGTGTGGTCTCAGAATAGAGCATCTCAAAGGGTTACTTTCAGATATCATCACAAATGTGCAATCTCCTACAGCTACTGTTCAAGAACACTTTATGTCATTATTAGCAATGAGGGCTGAAAGAATGATTATAATCAACTATTTAAATAGAGTAATCAATCTGTTTGATTCTGGTTAGTGCATTCAGGTATGAATCTTGCCATCTTGTTTGTTTTTGCTAACTGCCTTTCTCCAGCAATCATCCATTACCCTTGTGAGAGAGCTTATATTCAAAGTTTCTGGTATCTCAGAAAAAACTTGTGATCTTGATAAGGAAGATGTCATTGATGCAAGCACTGCAGAGAGCTCTTGCTATGCTTTATTTTGTTTGTCAATCATTGATACAAATCTAGAAAGTATTGGTGACCAATACTTTCTAAATAGGTATGATGAATCTACAGTTGACTATCTCATAATGCATATGGTTGGGAGACACCAAAACCATATGCATTTATAGATTTATGCAGAACCAAAATAGCATGTGATGTGACATGTGACTTATGTGACAATATCATCATTGCCCCAAAATGCTATCAGTGGCTTTTGGGTCAGCTTTCCATGCATCTCCTTGAATAATGCTCCTCTCAACTTCCTCAGCTGTGGTACTAATCCACCCTGATCACCTTATAAAACACAAAATGCCTCCAGCTTTCAAATAAGCTCAAATCCTTCTCTTGTAGTTATTAAGGTCTGTTCTTCCTCACCCTCCTCTTCCTCCTCTTCCTCCTCATCATCAATGACAGTTATTTCCCCATTTTCTACTGCAATATCATGCTTGACAGCAGCAACAATCTCCTCATCTGTTGGCATCACCTCAAGATCTTCAGTATACTCTTCTGCAATAGGGCTAACCATCTCTTCAATGGTTGGAATGAGACCAAACATGTGATTTCATTGTTTCAATTTGACAAGATAGTCCTTCAACATTATCTCTGCTGTCTGGAGCTGTTGAATGGAGGCAATTTGGGTGGAAGATGTGTTTATTTTTGACTGTGACAAAGGAGCCAACTGATTGACTACCTTTAGTGCTTTACCAACATCATTCTCTGCATTCATAACAGCCATAAGAGCAGGACACCAGTCAGCATCAGAATATTGGTTTTCAAGCAGATTCTGCAATGCCTGTTCAATCCCTGAAAGCATGTATTTGTCTGTTGAGGCAAAGTCATGAACAAGATTCCATGCAGACTTGAGGAGTGAGGTGTCTTGGAAATCATTGGATGGTGTGGTGGACTGTGATTCAGATGCATTGTCAGGCATTATACCAGTGTATTTCCAGCAGTTTGCTATCATTTCACTGCTGACATTTGCCCAAGCATCATGAGCAATAGTCATAGCTTCAAGGAGATCGAGCTTGAAGATCTCAGACTCTTCAAGATCATCAAGATCAAGTGCATGGATACATATGGCATTCTGATAATGTGCCTTGAAGCAGCAGATAATACCAGCATCTAGTGGCTGGACATATGGAGTCATGTTGAGCTTGAAAAACTCCAGCTTTGTATTATGGGATATATAAGCAATGGAATGCCCTCGAAAGTTATCTAAGATCAGCAGAACCTATCACATCTCCCTCTTCATCTTTAAATCAAACATCTTCATCCAGTCTATAAATATTTTGCTCATTATCCAGGCCTTCTTGTTATTCTAATAATAGAATCTCATCACTGTTGGACTCTTTTTT
>NW_025065008.1:0-4591 GCF_019112545.1 Guyanagaster necrorhizus
TACACACCGGGGTATGGTCTCGCTGAATAAGAGCTGAATTCATGTCATCTAGGCGGTAACACTGGAATAAAAGCATGGATTCCAGAAAGTACTCAGCATTTCACAACCATGACGGATCTCAGTGTGACTACAATGATGTCACTGTCGGGACGAGTAGGCCTCGTTACAGGCGGAGGGACGGGGATGTATGTTTCCTGGCGTTCATTTACGACCCACGATTGACTCTCTGACAGAGGATTTATGATTGCAAAGGCCTTTGCTGCAAATGGAGCAAAAGTATACATCACTGGCCGAAGGTTGGACGTGCTCGAGAAAGCCGCCGCGTCAGTTACGGGCGTTCCAGGGTCCATTATCCCGTCTGTGACCATCCTTTCTTCCATGTAGTCATTGCTCACCCACACATAGACTGCAGATGGACATAACTGACGAAGAAGCTGTAAAGGCCAGCGCCAAGCATATTGAAGATATCGACGGCAAGCTCGATATCCTCGTCAACAAGTTCGTACATCATAACCCCATTTGCCTCTTCCACATGCTAATCTCCTGGTAGTGCCGGATTCGCCGGCTCCCTTCGCGACCCAGACTTTACCACCAAGAAGGACGCGGCTATAGATCCTCTCGAACCCGAGACCATACAGAACTGGACCGACATCTTCGCACTGAACACCATCGCTCCATTCTTCGTCGTGCGCGCCTTCCAATCCCTCCTCATCAAGGGAGCCCATTCCCGCCCCCAAGGCACCTCAAGCATCATCAACATCAGCAGCATTGCGGCAAGACTCAACACACCGGGGCCGGGAGTATGTGTACGTTGTCCTGATATTCGTATATAAAGCTGCATCGAACTGAGTTGATCAGATGGCTTATGGTGCGACGAAAGCAGCGTTAGACAAACTGACCCTTGTTCTCGGGACGAGTTTTGCTGGGAGAGGTATCCCGATTCGGGTGAACGCAGTGCACCCTGGCGCGTTTGAGTCGCAATTGGTAGGTCCCGAGATTTTGGAGATGATCATGGCGGAGCCTGCACCTGGTACTGCGGCGCAGGTGCCTGCTAGGAGGCCTGGATCGTGAGTACGCTCGGTATTTGGATGAGATCGGTTGTTGAATCGAGTTTTGTAGTGATGCAGAGATTGGGACGACGGCGATCTACCTGGCAGTATCGGATTATACCAACGGGGCGGTTTTGTGTGTTGATGGCGGAATATCGCTGGTAAATCCTTGAATGTTTTGTTGTTTTACAAAAAATTTCCCCCCTTGACGTTATGATATCATGGTGTTCCCGTCTAAAGACTGACTTGGTTTCGATGACCCCAAGCAGTGTAATTTTAAACAAGCAGACCATACGAGATATTCTGTGGAAAGCAACGAGAGGAGACCAAAGGAACTCGTACTAACCCATAGACGGAGAGAAGGAATGGTGATTGCAAGTGGGTCTTTCAGGATGAAGCTTGAAGCTGGAGGTTTGTACAACCAAGACAGATGAAAAGAATGGCGTCGTACCATCCCAGATAAGAACTCATACTCGCGTCGGAATCTTCTTGAGTTCAGGAGTTTATGCATCAGCTATTTTCGTTTGATCTAGTGACGATGATAACAGACCCTTGCATACAGGTTATAATCGAGAAAATTTTGCCATTGAGGCCCGACGCGTGAAGTGTTCGAGCTCGCACTATTTTCTTTCCTCTTGTTTCCTACTGCTGGTTCTGGTTCTGTCGCTTGGCTCGGTGGAAATAGAAATAACATTCAAGGATTCACCAGCGACACTCCCACCGTCAACGCTCACAATCGCCCCGTTCGTGTTATAGAATGCACAGCGGACCCTGTTCTGTAATTCCTACTGGTGGGACATTCAGGGGTGTATGGCGTAGCATCAACCTTTGCGAGTGGTACGTCTACGCCACCCGGCACGTCAATACAACATTGTTGGATACATTTCAGCAAAGGATTTGTATATGAGTTGTGTGCCTTGGACTTTCTGTAGGACTACATATAATTATAAAGAAGAGGAATGGGAAGATTCACACGAGAACGAAAGCACCTTCGCATTCTTCAACTCCAAGTATTGATCATTGTGCTAAGTTGGAAGGACCAGATACGGTAAACAGTTTAGAGTTTAGAAGACCGGTATAAGAGGACAAGAGTGACATACAGTTCTCCGTTTTCAAGAAGCTGTTCCCAAAAAGTCGGTCATCATGTCCACAGTTAATTACCAGGCAGTGTTAATCCACTGGGTTGATGGCGTCGTTGGTTATCGGGTCTCACATTACACTCTTACCAATGACACAGAAGGTCTTCAGTTCGAATCCGAATCGACTCATCAGCGGAAGAAGTCAGGTTTTTTTTTGTGGTATTTCTGGCCCATAAGGCTTGCTGCCTTGCAGGACCTTCATTCAATGACATTGGCAGGTTGAGCGACGAGCATTCATCTCCCATTAGGTTTGTGCCTCCTTTTATGCAGGGAGGCGTCATACCGTCTGTTTGGGTTTACAGTTACGAAGATTTTCCCATTCACGCTCCAGCCTCCAGATTTGAGAAACGTTCCTTGGTGCTATGGCTTCGGGCTGCATTTCCCCACGTCACTATCACTATCAATATCTCGGCAGCTGTGAAACGTTACTTAGATACTGAGTACCAGGCGTCTACATTCATCTCCTTTGATTTCTTGAAAAAGGATACGCGTTAGTATGTTCGAAGATGATTGTGATACGTGGATTTATCTCTCATCCCCAGCTTCTAGTTTTATGGTGCTGACCGATTCGAAGAGTTTGGATAAGAGGCTTCATAGGAGGACTTGGGGGATCAGATGTAAGTACAGTTCAAGAACGACACGTTTATTACGATCCTGACTCAAGCAATAATGCATAACACTTGAAGGTTCCGACATTTGTTCAATATTCGCGTGTGATGCATGAACGTTCGCAGTTTTAACGCCAAAAGTACAGAAAATTCTCCAAGACGATGCCTTCGCCGATGAACTTCGTTTTACAGAGTATTTTCTCGATTACATTGACGACATTGTGCGGGTACAACAGTAGATATAAGGTCCTCTCAGAAAAGGTATATAGAGGTATAGTGTGATACAGCCACGAAAACGCTGTAATTATGGTCAAACGACGAGCATCTGCGATATTTCGCTGAAAACATACCGACAGTCAAGCTAGACCTTTGACCCGAAATAGAAACCAGAGGAGAAACAGGAGTACCGCGAACCAGAAATATTTGGACAAGAGCAGGTGAATGATCCTCACGGTCTTCAACCTAGTTCAACGAAAAAGTTGATGCGCCAAGGCGACACAGCGAGGAGCATAATCACCAATAATCGATCCGCCTTCCACGCAGGACCAGAATCCTGTACGCAGCTAGAATGAAATAAATATGCTAGGCGTGTACAAAGCGATCTGTGAAACGTACGAGAGTCTTCGCCAAACGCTCTACGCACTTCAACCTTCATGTCCACGATTTTCGCCGCCAGTTCACGAAGGAGAGATTCTCTCTGTCGATAGTCCTTGCAATGTGCAATTGTGTTTTCGGCGAATTCCAGGGCCGTGTCAAGTTCAGAGGCCGTGGTGAGTTCTAGCCGATGCATGAGATCTTCGAGTTCCAGCCAAGGCATGAGATCTTCGAGTTCGTCGTAAACTTCGAGTACTGCGAGGATTAGGGGGTCTGTTGTCTTGCCGGGAGGTAATATTGTGTTGCCGGGTTTGGACACTGCTGCGAACTTGAAGAAAGGAAAGGGCGGGGTATAGACGGTGGTGGTAGATGGTGGTGGTAGTAGTTCGAGCCGTGTTTGAAACTCCGAAGCTAGCTACCGTTCTTTGCCGTCCCTACCATCCATTCATCAGCACCACAAGCCAAGTGTCCCCGTGAATACGAATGAATCAACCGTTTTTTTTGTCCCAGAGTATGACAGGCAGGGAGATAAGCTGAAGGATTTTGGTCGATATGAGGCTTTTCGGAGATGTTACGGTCACTTGAACACAGTATCGGAAGTACAAGTCAATAACGACGCGTCTATTACAACCTTGGCAAATTGGCTCAGGTAGTAATCCTTGAATGTTTCGGCGTCTGCTCAGTATCCGCGCGTAATGCACGAACATTCGTAAATTCGCGCTTTTGATTAACATTCACCGCTTCCTTACAAAGGCAAGAGTATTCGAATTTCATCACGACATTCGGTGCAACAGTACGCATAAAATTCTTTCAGGAAAAGTATACGGAGAATAGGACAGCCAGAAAAACGCCGTAGTATGGTGAGTCAATGTATTGGCGATATTTCGTTGTAACGTACCAAAAGCCAAGCTAGATCTTTGATCCAGAGCAGAAACACCAAGAGTCAGCCTAATTCAACGGCAAAGCTGTCCAAGGAAGGAGACAGTGACCATTTTTTATTAGATCCGTCGTATGGCTGCAAGAGTCTATCGCCCTGCTGGGTTTGAAGAAAGGAAACTGAGGAAAGGGCGTAGAAAAGGTGGTTCTGATGATAAGATGATGATGGTAATTCAAACCGTGTTTGAAACTCCGCCACCTGCTGCTCACGAGTCTGTATTCAAGGTCCAACTATGACCATCTCCGTACTGCTATGCCATCCCGA
>NW_025065009.1:0-4391 GCF_019112545.1 Guyanagaster necrorhizus
TCAAAGTAATACAAAATGTATTTAAGTAGAATGTCTCTCTCTTGAGAGGCTAAATTCTAATCCTCTGTACATTACTCTGCTCTCTACTTACAACAGGTTATGGGCCCCAGCCATAATCAAACTTATGTTGCTACTCACTTCACACTCTTTTATACTTTACATACACATGTAGAACTGCATAGATAGCCAGTCTATGTATAAAATTGACTCCCTTAAGGGTTCAGAAAATTACCCAACATAGAAAATCAAAATAATTGATATCCTAACCAATTTAGAACTAATTGATTATGCAGACAGAAGCACTCTGGCCCTGGCAGACACAACACTGGTGGCAGATTGGAAGAAGAGTGATAGGAAGGCTCTTTCAACAATAAGATTGTAGGTTTCAGATGGTCCACTGATATATATTGCTGGTTCAAAGACTTTGGCAGAAGCCTGAAAAGCTCTGAAAGATATGTATGAGTCCAGAAGACCTATGGGAATTGTCCTTGTCAGAAGGAAATTCTTCAGAGCTCAGTGTGAAGAAGGAGGAAATATAGAGGAGCACATTAGGACTATGAGATCCTATCAGGAGGAGCTGGCATCTCTTAAGCAGAAAGTTAAGGAGGAGGACTTCTCTATTACACTGCTTACATCACTCTCAGAATCATAGAATTCATTCATCTCATCAGTGGATACTGCTGACTTGAAAGATTCTTACAAGTTGATTTCTCAAATTCTTCAGAAAGACTTCTGATTAAAAGAAAAGACTTCTGATCAGACCACAATATTTGCAGCACATGGCAAGAATCCAATCTGAAAGTTACATGTTATAGATATGGGAAAACTGGTCACATCAGAACAAATTGTCTAAATAGAAAGAAGAATTCTGGAAAGTTATGGAAAGGAAAGAGAAGAGGCCAGACTCAGACACATGTTGCTAAATCAGAAGAAGACTATGTATTTTATGCAACAGACATTGCACTTATCTCACTCTCAGGAGTATCATGGCTAAGAGACTCTGGCATTATCAGATATATAGTCAAAAATAGATTATATTTTTCTGACTATATTGAGACCCCAGAATATGAAGTTATTGGTGTAGGCAAATTCAAAGGCTTAAGAAGAGGAACTGTCAAGATTAAAATGGTTGAAGGAGAAAAGATCACTCCAGTCACACTAAAAGAGTGTATCCACTGTCCTGATACACCATTCAATCTTATGTTGATAGAATGCATTACAGATGCTGGATTTGAACTAAAATTCAAAGAGTCCAGAATGGATATTATCTCACCACATGGTAAGACAATTGGCTATAGAGATAAAATATCAAAGCTGTACAGCTTTGACATTATTGTTTCAGAAATAACCCAGGCCCATACTATGAAATCAGTCTGATCATGATAAAAGTGGCATAAAACATTAGGCTACTTAAATATGGAATCAGTAAAGAGACTATTTAGAAAGAACATAGTCAAGGGGATGGATGTAGATGAGTCAGCCAAGCATCATACCAAGCCATTTCTACAGGAAGCTGAAAGGAACTATACTGAAATAGGGGAAATGATATTTTTGGATCTATGAGGGCTGGCCCAAACTCAGGGTATCCATGGTAAAAGATATTATATAAGCTTCACAGATGGAAAATTCTAGAGAATAATGCTGTATTTTTTGAAGTCAAAGCAAGACAAGAAAATCTAAAAAAAGATCCAGCAGTATCAAAAATATATCAAAGTCCACAAAGAGAAGGATTTGAAGTTTATGAGAATTGACAATGGAAAGAAATATATCAATAAAGAGATAAAGGAATATCTCTAGGACAATGGCATACAGTTGAAATTGACTGCAGCATACTTTTTATCTCAAAATAGAGTTGCTAAGAGAATAAATCAGACTCTTGTGGAGCATACACATGCTATGCTAGAAGAACATCACTTACTGAAGTTTCTATGGCCCAAGGCAGTGGCACATGCCACATACCTGAAGAACTGACCACCAATCAGGGCCATCAAAAATGATCTGACCCTAGAAGAAGTGTTTCAGAGCGTGAAACCAGATATTTTAGCACTTCAGAAATTTGGAGTAAAGTGCTGGATGTTGCAGCAAGACAACAAGAAGTCAAAACTGAACTCAAAGTCAAGGAAATTTATTTTTACAGATCTTACAGATGAATTCAGAGCCTGAAGATATTATAACTCTCAAATCAGGCAGATTCAGACCTCAAGAAATGTCATATTCTCTGAAAGCAATACTACAGAGTCTATAGACACTGACTATATAGTCCTCCACTCTTCATTGTTCAAGAGGGAGTCAGAGAGCAAAGTTGAGCAGACTCTGGATGGAAATGATGGCATTTTGAATGATTCTATGAGTGCCAGAAATGCTGAATCAAAAGGAGAAACAGCTTCTGATGTGTCATCAATCAAATTAAAGTTCCCAATATAGCATGAAAAAGTGATTGAGTCACATGACAAATCAGCCTGAATTGCATCAAAGACTCAACCAAGTTATCAGACACTTTATAATCCAAGTGCATAAGCTGTGAAAACATCAGAACAACAGCATACCTCAGAAGAATCATCTTTGAAAGCTATAAATATTGCAATAGACTATGCATGCATTGGAGAAACTGCAGACAACCCCAGTGATGAGCCATTAAGCCTTGAAGAAGCTAAGACAAGATCAGACTGGCATTATTGGAAGAAAGCAATAGATGGAGAATACAATCTATTGACTTCCCTAGGCACATGGCAGCTGGAAGAATTATTCAAAGACAGATCACTTGTGAATTGCAAGTGGACTTACAGATTGAAAAGGAATAGTGATAGGAAAATCACCAGACACAAGATCAGACTTGTTGCAAAAGGATTTTCACAGATACTCAGCATTGATTTCTTTGAGACATATGCACCCATTGTCAAACTGGACACATTTTGCCTATCTATGGTAATTGCTGCTTAAAGAAACCTAATCATTTATGGAATGGATGTTGTTGAAGCTTACTTAAATGGTAAACTCAATGAATCCATCTATATGGCACAGCTTCCTGAATATTCAGATGGAAGTGGAAAAGTGGCACATCTCAAATGAACATTGTATGGACTCAAGCAATCTGGCTGAGTTTAGAACAATAAATTAAATGCTATATTTTTGGGATTTGAATACACCAGATTGATCAGTGATCAATGTGTATACATCAGACAAATGAGTTCTAGTTTCATAATTGTAGCTGTACATGTCAATGACATGACATTACTTGCCTCAGATGATGAAACCATGTCTAAAATGAAAAAAGAGCTTAAGAAGAAGCTAAATATCACAGACATGGAGAAGATTCAATATATGAAAATAGACAGAAATTGGGATAAGAGCACTATCACTCTATCCCAAAAGGCATATATTCTCAAAATACTTGAGCAAATAGGCATGAATGACTGCAAACCAGTCAAAATGCCTATGGACCCAAATGTATGGCTAGAGAAAATTCCAACAGAAGATCCACAAGGTGTTGTCAACACACAGCCACCAGACAATATTACCATACTGGTGTCAGATCACTAATGTATGTGGCCAATGGATCTCAGCCTGACATTGCACATGCCATCACTGAATTAAGCAAATATATGCAGAATCCAGCTGCTAAGCATGTCACAGCCTTGAAGTGAGTTTTCTGCTATCTGAAGGAGACTCTAGACTTCAGAATCACATATAGAGGGACTATGAATGAGCTGATACCTTATTCAGACTCAGACTGGGGAGAAGACAGAGCAGATAGAAGATCAACATCTGGTTATATCTGTATCTATACAGGGGGGGCTGTTACTTGGAGCTCAAAGAAACAGCCCACCATAGCCTTATCCACTATAGAAGCAGAATATATGGCCCTTGCACACACAACCCAGGAAGTAATTTGGCTACAAGTACTCTTAACTGAATTAGGATTGCCACCTTATGAAGCAACAACTATTTTTGTTGACAATCAATCAGCAATCAAATTTGCTGAGAACCTCATGTTCCATGCACAATTGAAGCATATAGACATATGGCACTACTTTATTTGTGAGTGCATAGCTTCAAATGAAGTCAAAATTCAGCACTGTGCATCAGAGAAGAACTTAGCAGATATATTCACTAAAGGTCTACCAAGACCATCACATGAATATCTATCTGCAGGTATTCTAGAAACTCAGAATTGAGGGGGAGTGTTGGGATAGCAATCCTGAGTGAGTATGAGAATGTACTCAAAGATATGATGCCAGTCAGCAGCAGCTGACTTGGATCATGATCTGGACTTATTTAGTATTTCATAGAAAGATCTCAAAGTAATACAAAATGTATTTAAGTAGAATGTCTCTCTCTTGAGAGGCTAAATTCTAATCCTCTGTACATTACTCTGCTCTCTACTTACAACA
>NW_025065010.1:0-4391 GCF_019112545.1 Guyanagaster necrorhizus
ATCTTTCTATGAAATACTAAATAAGTCCAGATCATGATCCAAGTCAGCTGCTGCTGACTGGCATCATATCTTTGAGTACATTCTCATACTCACTCAGGATTGCTATCCCAACACTCCCCCTCAATTCTGAGTTTCTAGAATACCTGCAGATAGATATTCATGTGATGGTCTTGGTAGACCTTTAGTGAATATATCTGCTAAGTTCTTCTCTGATGCACAGTGCTGAATTTTGACTTCATTTGAAGCTATGCACTCACAAATAAAGTAGTGCCATATGTCTATATGCTTCAATTGTGCATGGAACATGAGGTTCTCAGCAAATTTGATTGCTGATTGATTGTCAACAAAAATAGTTGTTGCTTCATAAGGTGGCAATCCTAATTCAGTTAAGAGTACTTGTAGCCAAATTACTTCCTGGGTTGTGTGTGCAAGGGCCATATATTCTGCTTCTATAGTGGATAAGGCTATGGTGGGCTGTTTCTTTGAGCTCCAAGTAACAGCCCCCCCTGTATAGATACAGATATAACCAGATGTTGATCTTCTATCTGCTCTGTCTTCTCCCCAGTCTGAGTCTGAATAAGGTATCAGCTCATTCATAGTCCCTCTATATGTGATTCTGAAGTCTAGAGTCTCCTTCAGATAGCAGAAAACTCACTTCAAGGCTGTGACATGCTTAGCAGCTGGATTCTGCATATATTTGCTTAATTCAGTGATGGCATGTGCAATGTCAGGCTGAGATCCATTGGCCACATACATTAGTGATCTGACACCAGTATGGTAATATTGTCTGGTGGCTGTGTGTTGACAACACCTTGTGGATCTTCTGTTGGAATTTTCTCTAGCCATACATTTGGGTCCATAGGCATTTTGACTGGTTTGCAGTCATTCATGCCTATTTGCTCAAGTATTTTGAGAATATATGCCTTTTGGGATAGAGTGATAGTGCTCTTATCCCAATTTCTGTCTATTTTCATATATTGAATCTTCTCCATGTCTGTGATATTTAGCTTCTTCTTAAGCTCTTTTTTCATTTTAGACATGGTTTCATCATCTGAGGCAAGTAATGTCATGTCATTGACATGTACAGCTACAATTATGAAACTAGAACTCATTTGTCTGATGTATACACATTGATCACTGATCAATCTGGTGTATTCAAATCCCAAAAATATAGCATTTAATTTATTGTTCTAAACTCAGCCAGATTGCTTGAGTCCATACAATGTTCATTTGAGATGTGCCACTTTTCCACTTCCATCTGAATATTCAGGAAGCTGTGCCATATAGATGGATTCATTGAGTTTACCATTTAAGTAAGCTTCAACAACATCCATTCCATAAATGATTAGGTTTCTTTAAGCAGCAATTACCATAGATAGGCAAAATGTGTCCAGTTTGACAATGGGTGCATATGTCTCAAAGAAATCAATGCTGAGTATCTGTGAAAATCCTTTTGCAACAAGTCTGATCTTGTGTCTGGTGATTTTCCTATCACTATTCCTTTTCAATCTGTAAGTCCACTTGCAATTCACAAGTGATCTGTCTTTGAATAATTCTTCCAGCTGCCATGTGCCTAGGGAAGTCAATAGATTGTATTCTCCATCTATTGCTTTCTTCCAATAATGCCAGTCTGATCTTGTCTTAGCTTCTTCAAGGCTTAATGGCTCATCACTGGGGTTGTCTGCAGTTTCTCCAATGCATGCATAGTCTATTGCAATATTTATAGCTTTCAAAGATGATTCTTCTGAGGTATGCTGTTGTTCTGATGTTTTCACAGCTTATGCACTTGGATTATAAAGTGTCTGATAACTTGGTTGAGTCTTTGATGCAATTCAGGCTGATTTGTCATGTGACTCAATCACTTTTTCATGCTATATTGGGAACTTTAATTTGATTGATGACACATCAGAAGCTGTTTCTCCTTTTGATTCAGCATTTCTGGCACTCATAGAATCATTCAAAATGCCATCATTTCCATCCAGAGTCTGCTCAACTTTGCTCTCTGACTCCCTCTTGAACAATGAAGAGTGGAGGACTATATAGTCAGTGTCTATAGACTCTGTAGTATTGCTTTCAGAGAATATGACATTTCTTGAGGTCTGAATCTGCCTGATTTGAGAGTTATAATATCTTCAGGCTCTGAATTCATCTGTAAGATCTGTAAAAATAAATTTCCTTGACTTTGAGTTCAGTTTTGACTTCTTGTTGTCTTGCTGCAACATCCAGCACTTTACTCCAAATTTCTGAAGTGCTAAAATATCTGGTTTCACGCTCTGAAACACTTCTTCTAGGGTCAGATCATTTTTGATGGCCCTGATTGGTGGTCAGTTCTTCAGGTATGTGGCATGTGCCACTGCCTTGGGCCATAGAAACTTCAGTAAGTGATGTTCTTCTAGCATAGCATGTGTATGCTCCACAAGAGTCTGATTTATTCTCTTAGCAACTCTATTTTGAGATAAAAAGTATGCTGCAGTCAATTTCAACTGTATGCCATTGTCCTAGAGATATTCCTTTATCTCTTTATTGATATATTTCTTTCCATTGTCAATTCTCATAAACTTCAAATCCTTCTCTTTGTGGACTTTGATATATTTTTGATACTGCTGGATCTTTTTTTAGATTTTCTTGTCTTGCTTTGACTTCAAAAAATACAGCATTATTCTCTAGAATTTTCCATCTGTGAAGCTTATATAATATCTTTTACCATGGATACCCTGAGTTTGGGCCAGCCCTCATAGATCCAAAAATATCATTTCCCCTATTTCAGTATAGTTCCTTTCAGCTTCCTGTAGAAATGGCTTGGTATGATGCTTGGCTGACTCATCTACATCCATCCCCTTGACTATGTTCTTTCTAAATAGTCTCTTTACTGATTCCATATTTAAGTAGCCTAATGTTTTATGCCACTTTTATCATGATCAGACTGATTTCATAGTATGGGCCTGGGTTATTTCTGAAACAATAATGTCAAAGCTGTACAGCTTTGATATTTTATCTCTATAGCCAATTGTCTTACCATGTGGTGAGATAATATCCATTCTGGACTCTTTGAATTTTAGTTCAAATCCAGCATCTGTAATGCATTCTATCAACATAAGATTGAATGGTGTATCAGGACAGTGGATACACTCTTTTAGTGTGACTGGAGTGATCTTTTCTCCTTCAACCATTTTAATCTTGACAGTTCCTCTTCTTAAGCCTTTGAATTTGCCTACACCAATAACTTCATATTCTGGGGTCTCAATATAGTCAGAAAAATATAATCTATTTTTGACTATATATCTGATAATGCCAGAGTCTCTTAGCCATGATACTCCTGAGAGTGAGATAAGTGCAATGTCTGTTGCATAAAATACATAGTCTTCTTCTGATTTAGCAACATGTGTCTGAGTCTGGCCTCTTCTCTTTCCTTTCCATAACTTTCCAGAATTCTTCTTTCTATTTAGACAATTTGTTCTGATGTGACCAGTTTTCCCATATCTATAACATGTAACTTTCAGATTGGATTCTTGCCATGTGCTGCAAATATTGTGGTCTGATCAGAAGTCTTTTCTTTTAATCAGAAGTCTTTCTGAAGAATTTGAGAAATCAACTTGTAAGAATCTTTCAAGTCAGCAGTATCCACTGATGAGATGAATGAATTCTATGATTCTGAGAGTGATGTAAGCAGTGTAATAGAGAAGTCCTCCTCCTTAACTTTCTGCTTAAGAGATGCCAGCTCCTCCTGATAGGATCTCATAGTCCTAATGTGCTCCTCTATATTTCCTCCTTCTTCACACTGAGCTCTGAAGAATTTCCTTCTGACAAGGACAATTCCCATAGGTCTTCTGGACTCATACATATCTTTCAGAGCTTTTCAGGCTTCTGCCAAAGTCTTTGAACCAGCAATATATATCAGTGGACCATCTGAAACCTACAATCTTATTGTTGAAAGAGCCTTCCTATCACTCTTCTTCCAATCTGCCACCAGTGTTGTGTCTGCCAGGGCCAGAGTGCTTCTGTCTGCATAATCAATTAGTTCTAAATTGGTTAGGATATCAATTATTTTGATTTTCTATGTTGGGTAATTTTCTGAACCCTTAAGGGAGTCAATTTTATACATAGACTGGCTATCTATGCAGTTCTACATGTGTATGTAAAGTATAAAAGAGTGTGAAGTGAGTAGCAACATAAGTTTGATTATGGCTGGGGCCCATAACCTGTTGTAAGTAGAGAGCAGAGTAATGTACAGAGGATTAGAATTTAGCCTCTCAAGAGAGAGACATTCTACTTAAATACATTTTGTATTACTTTGAGATCTTTCTATGAAATACTAAATAAGTCCAGATCATGATCCAAGTCAGCTGCTGCTGACTGGCATCATATCTTTGAGTACATTCTCATACTCACTC
>NW_025065011.1:0-3749 GCF_019112545.1 Guyanagaster necrorhizus
GCCAAGGGGAAGACTGTTGAATTTCGTGGTCGTGGTATACCCGGCCTCAATGAAGAAGAACTTGACCCTGATAATCAGCGTCGAGTTTTGGAACACTGGCAGTCCATTCAGAATGAGGACCCTGCTGTTCAAAGGGCAATATACGAAGGCATTGTGGCTTCTGAACTTTGGTCTAAATCTAATAAGGATAATGAGGAGAGCTTCACTACCTCTACCCCTTACAAACCAGAGAAACATAACGAAAAGCCTAAGCACAGTCGTACTGTTAGGATTGAGGATATCATTGATTATGATGACCCAATACCAGAGAAGTATGCAGATGCTGAGTGGATTGGACCCATTCCACCTGAACATAGTTTAATTGGTTCACAGGGAATTGCCTCTACAAGTAATAAGAAGGGCAAATCTAAGTCTGTGACACCACCATCAGCTAGCACAACCTCAGGTAATGTGCATAGCACTCCAATGGGTGTACCGGCTGACTTTGAACAGCCTCATCAATCATTGACTACCCCCATGAATGAACCATGGCGTGCTTCAAGCCAGGTGCCTCCCAATAGTTTCCTGGGACGAACTCTTCATCGAGGCAACAATGGTGAAAGAAGAAGGGGACAGGCGGTGCCATCGCCATCGCCATCTGGGTCTTCATCATCCTCCTCGTCTGATAGTGGTTCCTCTTCGGACAATGAGAGCTCATCTACTTCTAATGGAAAGAAGAAGAAGAAGCATCGCAAACGTAAATCTCATTCACATCGTAAGCATAAAGGCAAATCGAAAGATGTTCATTTACGCAGGCCCATTGATCCCAAGGTCTATTCAGGATCAGAGGATGTCAAGAAGGTTAATAGATTCATGCAAGATTGTGAATCATACCTTGAAGTTCTTGATGATGATCCAGTCCGAGATGTGTACAATATATCTCGTTTCCTTGATGGTACAGCCCGTGACTTCTACGATGTAGTTGTCAGTGGAAATTATGAGAAGTGGACATTAGGCACCTTCTTCCGAGAGATGTTTGACTATTGTTTTCCTATTGATTTCCGTGAAAAGATTCGGAAGGAGATTGAGAACTGCCGTCAAGGTGGACGGCGAGTGAAGGTATTCACCCATGAACTGGAAAACCTGTACAACGTCCTGGGTGATGAATCAGACCGTGCCAAGGTTGTTAAACTGTGGAAGGGCCTTAACCTTGACATCACTGATATCCTGTCTTGGAAGAGTTTCTCCCAGGAAGTTCACTCTTGGGCTGTCATCGCTCGTGAGGCTGAGCTAGCTGAGGCGACCTTGAATCGTAGGCATTCAGCTATGCGTGCCACTGTTCTGCATAACCATAGAGCAGACTCTCGCCGTACCAATCGGACTACCGAAGAGAACAAGTATAATGATGTTCCTCGTAATCGTCAGGATTATTCACCTCAGCCCATACGGATGACTCCTACAGATGAGGCTCGTGTTATTCGTGGTCAACCAGCAAGGAAACCACGCCGATTTGAGCCAAGTAATCGTGGTGGACCACCACGATTCAAGAACAGCCAGCCAAATAATCAGCCAAGGCCACCGAAGCCATCCTCTAGTGGACAGAGCTCATCTGGGCCAACAAAGAATGAGCTAATGGCTGAGGGTCGCTGCTTTAAATGTCATGAGAAGGGCCATTTAGAACGCAATTGTCCCCGAAATGGCATGGTCGCTTCTGGGAGTCGCTCCCGCCCTCCTGGCCTTGCCTCCTCTAGCATCCGATTTAACTTTAGAGAGGTGAATCAGGCTACTAGTGCTGCTTCAAGGACTAAGGATCAAACCTCACTGTCTATTGATAGAGTGGGTTTTAATCTACTGGATCCTGTACAAACACGAGATCCTTCTATCTTGCAGCATGGAGATCCTTTTGGGCTCCCAAGTGACGTATCAAAGTCACAAACTTGGACCTTGAAGTTTGCCCAGGGAATTGTTGAATGTCCTATTGGCCGTTTCCTTGAGGATTGGTGTGAGAAGCACTTAGATGCCTGTGGACCATATCATGGGGATCCTGTAGAAAGGTCTGATGATAAGACATCAGATCGTTTTACAGTTTATCGCACATTGTCTCACTTTGTGTTGATTGATGAATCTCATACCTCTGACTCATGGCCACATGATGAAGGAGAGGTTCTGGTACCCTCAATTGTTGCAGAAATGGGAGATATTGTCCACTGGTACAAGGAATATTGTGCCCGGAAATTATCCATACCATGGTCCTCTCCTAGATCACGAGTGACAGACAATTATTGTGACTTGATTGAGGAGATGCTGAATGATCACCTTGGAACTGGATGTATCTCTGGTGTTGATGATCAGTTCCATGTTTGGAGTGTTGACTCAGACTTCGCAATGATTCATGATACACATCATGGGCACAAGGTTCGACTACCGAAGCGCCTATTAGCATATCCGAAGTTCCGGCTTTTTAATTGGTACCTCCGTCAGATTCAAAAGAAGGATCAAAGGAGTAACTCCTGGTCTATATGGAAGGCCCACTGGGGTGGTCTCTCTCATGTCTTTGACAACTGGCCACAAGCTTGGGATGCTATTAAGCCTCCTTGCACTAAAGGTTTATTCTCTGGTCATGTGGGTATTGAACCTACTTCGTTGACTGGCTTACAACGTAATGCAAGCTCAACTAGAGATTTTAATCGCCTGGTCCCCATGCCCATGGTGATAGAGGTCCTTATTAATGGTCACAAGAGCCGTGCTCTTCTTGACTCTGGGTCTTTGGGTGATTTTATCTCCACAACGCTAGCAGATCAGCTGAAGTTGAAGCGAACTGAGCTTGCGAAGCCTATTGAGTTGCATCTTGCTGTTCAGGGCTCACGCTCAAAGGTTAATTATGGTACACAATCTGATTTCAAGTACCAGAATATCAAGGAACGTCGATACTTTGATATCGTAAACCTATCAAATTATGATGTGATCCTTGGAACGCCATTTCTGTTCCAGCACAAGGTATCCTTTGGTTTGAATGAGGAACATATCATAATTGGAAGTGAGACGAGCCTACCTATCCGTGGTGAGAATGTTGCTCAAATTGACGCTCGGGCTGTTGATATAGCAGAGGAGCAACTAGGACATGTCCGAGAGCAATTGTTTGAGTATGCAGCACCATTGTTTGTTGATGCTGCTAAGACACCGTTACCTCCGTTTCGAGCAATCAACCATGAGATTCCAATTATAAATGAAAACCAGGTCTATACCTGGCGTTCATCTAGATGTCCTGAAGCATTGCGCCAGCAGTGGGTGCAGAAAAAGAAGGATTATCTTGCAACAGAACATTGGAAGGTAACCACAGCCCGTAATACTGTTCCAATGCTGTGCATATATAAGCCTCATAGGCCGAAAGGTGCACCAGAGCTACGTACCGTGTTTGATCTTCGTGAACGAAATCGGAATACCCGGAAGCTCGCTGCACCATTACCACCCATTGATGGGGTTCTTCGTCGAGTTGCTGGACATCGATACCGTTCATTGATGGACTTGCAGAGTGCCTATGAGCAGATTCGGATTAAACCTGAACATGTTGGACATTCGGCAGTGACTACACCTGACGGAAATATGATTAGCCTAGTCATGCAACAAGGTGATTGTAATGCACCGGCCACATGCCAGGCATTGATGAATCACCTGTTCTCTGCCTACATCGGGGTCTTCATGGATGTCTACCTTGATGACATCATTGTGTACTCAGATAGCCTTGAGGACCATGTTAGGCATTGCCATCT
>NW_025065012.1:0-3447 GCF_019112545.1 Guyanagaster necrorhizus
GGAGCATATCCGGTGGTTTCTGATCGAGCGCAATTGATAGCAAACTCAATGGCTGGTAACTTAGATACCCAGTCCTTCTGTGTGGTATTAACGCATTGTCGTAGCATCTGAGTGATAGTGCGATTAGCACGTTCTGTAGAACCATCGCTCTGAGGATGGTATGCACTGGACATATTGAGCTGAGTTCCTGTTAGCTCATGAAGCCGTTTCCAGAAGATGCTTGTAAAAAGAGAGTCTCAATCACTTATTATCCATCGTGGCATTCCATGGAGTTTGTAAACATGTTCAAACATTAGTTCAGCTACTTGACGAGTGGAATACGTCATACGGCATGGAACTAAATGTACCATAGAGGTAAACAAGTCGATTATGACTGTTATTGAGTCAAAAGTACCATCCCGATTCTTTGAGTCTGGTAATGGTCCAACAAAGTCCACACCAATTGCCTCCCAAGGGTATGAAGGTACCTTCAGCGGGTGCAACAAGCCATAAGGCTTCTGATTGTTAGGCTTGCTCATTTTGCATGTATGACATGATTCACAGTAAGACTTCACATCTGAAACCATGTCTTTCCACCAGACATTCTGGCAAAGATAATCTAAGGTCTTACTTGCTCCAAGGTGAGCTAGAATTGAATGAGCCTCTGAAATTATAATTTCTTGAGCTGTTCGGCCATTTATAAGTACACGAGGTATGCATAAGAGTCGGTTATCATCTTTTTTGAGGTACAGTAGGCCAGAATCCATATCCCACTCAAAATTCTTAAAATGTTCAGGGTGTTCAACTATTCTTTTGAATAGAGTGTCATTGGAATAGTGGTTTCTAATTGATTGTTCAAAGTTGAGGCCATTTTGCGATGGAATAGCATTAAGCAATGTCACACTGTCACAATCTGGACCAAATTCGGCCAAATCATGTGACATTGCTTTGCTGGCACTTTGGGCATCAATGCCTTCTTGCTGTCGAGATCTATGGTCATCTCAGCTTCTGTGAGGTGAGTCCTTGACCTTATCCTCTGTAGATATATCTTGTGAAGCACCTGCAGGTTGTCTGACTGACTTATGGCTCATATTCTTGGGGCTAGGCCTTGATTTTGGAGGGATCTTGATAGTAAGCTTTTGGTGCTGTTTCACACCTTTTATACTGCTTTCTAACGACGTTTTAGATTCCATAGCTTGCTTAGCCCTATTAGGACTTATACTTTGCAATGGTGGAGTCAATTCTTTGGTACTCCCGCCCTCCTGTGCGGTTCTAGGGCCGACGAAGCGTACATGATCCTTCATCCGCTTTGCAAACTCAGATGAAGTCTCAGGACGGCCTGTATCTGCATTAGAGTGTTTTAGTAGTGCACGGGAATGGGTAGTACGAGCAGCATAAGCCTCGAGGCCAGTTAACAAAGGTATGGTAATTCCATGTGTATTCAAATGATCCATATCCACATTATCATCATGAACAGTATACTCAGAACGAGCACGTACCATTCCAGGGCTATCATTGGTGTAGATTCGGGAGAGGGCATCCGAGAAGATATTAGTCTCGCCTGGTGCGTATACTATGTTGAAGTCAAATGCACTCATCTTTTCTAACCAACGTGCTTGTCGTCCAGTTAGATCCTTCTGGTTCATCAGATGAATTAACCCTTTGTGGTCCGTTATCCATGTGAAGTGTACCCCCTGCAATATGTCTCGATGTCTCAACATCGTTTCCAGGCCAGCTAGCATCTCTAGTTCATGCACAGCGTAGTTTTGCTGTGCTGAACTCAGCTTAGCAGAGTAGAATGCTGCAATTTTACTAGTCTGCCACTCACTTCCTTGTGCTACGTATCCAGCTATACTTGCTGAGCTGGCATCGGTAACCATCCAGACTGGTTTATGGTTAGGTGAGTAATCTATTGGTACTCGGCTATGGTTTCGGTGATGCTCAACAATCTCTTTGATCTCATCGAAGGCCCGCTGCTCTGTATAGGACCAACGGAATGGGACTGTAGAACCCGTGAGAGAGTGGAGGATACCCATAGGACCACGGATGCGGGGTAAGTCATCAGCTAGATACCCTACACTTCCCAAAAACCCTGATAGAAGACCCTTTGATGTAGGAGTCTTCCAATTAGTTACAGAGTCCACCTTGTCGGGGTCCATACGAATACCATTATCATCAATAATCCGTCCTAGAACTTTCATTTCTTTTGGTAGGAAATTCAACTTCGAACTACTCAGATATAACTGTTCTCGTTTCAACACGTCAAGAATACATTTTACATGCTTTACATGGTCTTCAAGAGAGTTCGAATATATGATGATATCGTCAAGGTAAACTTCCATGAATACACCTAGGTATGGGGAGAAAATATGATTCATCAGTGCCTGATATGTAGCAGGTGCGTTACAATCACCCTGTTGTAAAACCAGACTGACCATATTTCCATCAGGAGTAGTAACAGTTGTTCTATCCACATGTTCGGGCACTATACGGATTTGCTCGTAAGCATCTTTTCCATCAATTATGCTCCGATACTTACATTTGGCAACACGACGCAAGATGCCTTCAATATTTGGAAGAGGCGCAGAGACCTTGCGAGTGTTAGCATTACGTGCACGCAAGTCGACGACTGTCCGAAGTAAGTGCTTCAATTTTCCTACTTTCGGAATTAGTAACATTGGTACAGAATTCCCAGCGGTAGTGAGTTTCCATCTACTTGAAGCTAGGTAATCCCGTCGTTTCTGATCCCACTGTGAGCGAAAGGCTTCTGAGCATCGCAAAGGCCTCCATGGGTAGACCTTTTGCTCGTCGATTAATGGGATAGTGTGGTTGATCGCCCTAAGTGGTGGCAATGGAGTCTCCGAGGCTGTCTTACAGATGGGGGCTGCATACTCCCTAAGCTCTGCGCGAACTTGGTCAAGTACATTGTCACTCGCCATCATTGCCTGGGACCGAAGTTGGCTCACATTATCGCCTTCCATAGGCAATGCCGTGCTGCTTCCTATTTCGATGGAAGAAGGATTAAAGCTAACACGTACATTGTGCTGGTACAACCATGGTGTGCCTAGTACTAAATCATACCCCGAGAGGTTCGCTATATCAAAGTAATGTTCCGCTTTGATACCTTGATATTTAAACTGAACCTTAGTTCCACATAGAATCTTAGAACGTGAACCTTGTACTGCAAGATGCAAGGGAATTGGAGTCGGCAGATATGTTTTGAACACTTTCAGCTGGTCTGCAAGCTGAGTGGACATAAAGTCCCCCAGCGAGCCAGTGTCGATCAATGCTCGACATGGTTTACCATTAACCTCAACAACGATAACCAAAGGACGAGGTACTATTCGGCCAATATCCTTGACCACTGCTGCATGTCGCTGAATAGCTGGGTATGTCTTAGGTTCAATCTGAATGCCTGCTATGCTCATAATATGAGCGTAGCCATTTCGTTCTTCCCACTGCAAGTTT
>NW_025065013.1:0-3269 GCF_019112545.1 Guyanagaster necrorhizus
ATTGAGTGAGTGTTGAATTCTCATGCAATGAGAAGATACTGCGATATCGGCCTCCATGGTGGAGAGGTTCTAGGAGAGGTATCCTCTCCTTGGGTGGTGTCGGAGGTGTCCTCTGACAGGTTTGGGAAAATAAAATAATAAAAATATTGTTAAGAAATTACTGTGTGATTAAACAGAATTGAACTGATGTTTCAACCTTGGCTAAGATTGTGTTATTCCACTTAACTATAATCACGTATAAGTGGTGGCTTTAAACCTTAAGGTGCTTCTCCACCTTCATTTTTCAATGGATTATTTTAAAAATAGTTTAAAATATAATAAAAATAAGTAATTTAGCTCAGAATATATTTAATTAATTTTTTAAATTTATTTATTACTTTTATTAATTTACCTCTAATATCTAAATCGTGATTTAAATTGAAAACCCTTTCTGGCCTGTAAAGGTTATTAACTAATTTTTTATCAGTTTTGAATTGAATTGAAACTTTAGTAGAATTAATTTTTATGTTTAAATTTTGAAAAGACTTAAAAAATCTAATTGGAATGTTTTTGGTAATAATTTTACCATTAAAGATTTGTTGTACTTCCTCGAAGGTTAAACTATTTTTAGTTACACCTGCAAAGGTTGATTTTTCTATTTTATTATTTAATTCATCAGTATATCAATAGCCATATTTTTTAATTCCTAAAAAATAACCTTCTTTTATTACAACTCCGTCTAATTCATCCTTAAAAAAGCCTAAACCTGAACCTAATTCTGAATCTGGTAATTGTGAAGTTGTAAAAATTGAATCTGTATCACTATAAACACAGCCTGGATCCATCTTATATTTCATCATGTGAATTCTAGCATAGGCTGTGATAGCTGCTGCTAGAGCTACATTAGATTTAACGGGATGGTATTTAGTTTTTAATTCCATTTTTAAACAAGAATTTATTTCTTTAAGCAAATCAGTGTTAATATTATTTTCTAATAATAAAACAGATTTTTCATCATTAATTTTAATTATAGAATTCACTATTCTAGTTGTGATGTATTTCGGAATGTCTATGTTGTAAACATTGATACTCTCTAATAATTCTTGTCTTCTACCAAATATTCCATACAATTGATTTAAATGCATTTTAGCAATGAATCTTTTAGAACCTTTACCCAATTTTTTGACTAAATAAAAATGGTTTACATAATCGCTAAACAAATCTATTTGACTGAACTCATAGCCTCGAAGTAATTTAAATTTATAACCGTATTTAATTAAAGCTTTTAACTCTTCACTAAAATATACACCTATTCAACAACCTGTTGGGAAAATAGTTTTACCATTATGTTTGTAAGGTAGAAGTGGTTTTAAAATATTTTTCGGAGTTTCAACTTCCACTAAACAAAACCCAAAAAAATTGTTTAAATTAACTAGACTCATATCAACATATTTACGTGTGATTTCAAAAGGCATAGGTTTAGTCATAGCCATAGGATATAAAGAATTCACATCATAATAATGTAGATCCTTTTCAAAGGCTTTATAGTAATCCGTAGCCCCACCAAAATAACCTCTACGAATAAATTGATCTTGACCACTTTTTAACACAGGAATATTATGTTTTAAAAAATTTAATCTAAAAATCTTTAAAGATAAGGTTGAAGTTGACAAAACAGATGATATATCAACGTTGTGTTGTTCTAAATAAATTTTTTGAGCTTCTAATAAAGCTTTCAATAGTGAAATAGAATCTTGTAATGAGTATTCTTTGAAATTAGATAATAGTTCCGGTTTATTAAATAATTCTAAACTGTTAAATTCTAAATTATATTTAGAGGTTTTCCCCTCAACATTAAAATTTTTACATAAGTTATCCAAAGAAACAGGAAAAATTCTGTAAGAATCTTTAAAAGTAATATTACCCGAAGATGTTTTTAGTTCTATTTGTATAAATTTATTTTTATTATCAATTATTGCTCCAACTTTATCAGGATTTACAAATTTAGACATTGCTTTATAAATAAATAAGCCATCAAAGGATCCTAGGTTGTGAACTAAAACATTTTTAAAAAAGTTTTGATTTTGAATTAAAAAATTTAGACACTCCTCTCAAAGATTATCAACAGCTACATCAACATTTGTTTTAGCTAAATTAGGATTAATTAAAAATAATTTAGATTCTGTTATATTATAAGCTGTTGAAATACACACAGGGATTTGAAAACCGTTATGTTCCATTGTTTCGATGTCCAAAGTACTTAAAACAGCAGGATTAGTTGAGTAATCATTTTTTAAAGGTTTAATAAAATTCAAATCTGTGTGATAATTACGTACTCCTAAGGTTTGTTTATTCTTCACTTTTGTTGTTGTATCATTAGTTATTTTAATATTTTTATTAGAAAGCATATCAACATTTCAAACTTTAACTTCTATTATATTTAAAGCATTCACAGCATATCCATCTAGGTATAAGTGATACCAACGATGTCTTACTTTATCTCAATACTGGTTAAAGGATGTTTCATTAGTTAGTAAAACATTGCTATGAAGTGTTATTCATTCATCTAAGTATTTTCCAACACAAAAAATAACCTTGTTTTTGCCGAAGGTGTGAAAATTCTCATTAGTCATTAAAGTTGTGTAGATAGCTAGGAATAAAGGTTTATTAACAAGTAAATTTTTATTTGAGAGGGTGAAAATATAACATCTTTCATTAGGGTTCTTATCTAACGATAAAATTTTTAGAGGTTCACCTGTATCAGTGAATAAATATATTATACTATTAAATAATCATATCATGAAGTTACAAAATTTAATTATAAATGATTTTATAAATTTTAACATTAATTTTATTTTGAAAGTTATTATTAAGGGAAATAGCTTTTTAAGAACCCTGAAGGATATTAAATCCATCAATTTATTAGATTTAAGTAGATTACCCCAAATTTCAAATAAACTTAAAATTGACACTTTTAATTCATGTTTACACTATGACAATAAATTTTATATAATATTTGGCCCTCAATTAAATACCAATTAATGTTTTTGGGGTGTTAATAAGATAAACAGCAAAGAGCCTGTAACCTTAAAACGAAAAATGATTGAATGCAACACCAGGTGGACAAGGTTTTTTAAATTAAATTATAATTTCTCTAGATTAATTTATAATTATATTCTTTTAAACAGTTATTGAGTAATTTATTAAATTTCCAGCCCTGATTTATTTGTTTTGTGGTGATAAAAATATAATTTAAAATATTAGCTTTTTTAAGTCTTTGTCCAACGGGA
>NW_025065014.1:0-3213 GCF_019112545.1 Guyanagaster necrorhizus
CTGGTCATGTCGCAAAGCAGTTGTTAAGTGAGAAATATACTGCACTTGCTGAGGGAAACCCAAACAGGGATATCATGAGTTTGCTGGGTGCGTTTGCCTTCTGAACTTGTTAAAGCAGACCTAATCTGTACCGCGACAGTGAAAGCCAATGTCTCGGAAAATCCACATACACGACTTAATGATGAAGAGATGTTTGCTCAGATGAAGTATGTGTAATATCTCAAACAGAGCCTCACTGTTGATCCCCGTGTTCAAGCTCCATCATGTTTGCGGGCCACGAAACGACTGCCAATACACTCTCCTGGACGCTTCTCGAACTTTCAAGACATCCTGACATACAACACCGTCTAAGGGCCCATATCAGAGAGAAAGAAAGAGCCATTTTTGTTCGTGGTGATACCGAGTTTTCCGTCCAGGACTTGGATAGTATGCCTTATCTGACTGCTGTGGTAAAGGTTAGCAGATGATAAATCAGCTATGATTTCAAGCTCATCCTTCCATTAGGAAATCCTTCGATTCCATCCCATTGTTTATAATAGTCGCAGGGAGGCAGCTCACGACGATGTACTCCCATTGAGCAAGCCTGTGACCTTGTCGACGGGAAAGGTGGTGCGAGAGATAGCGATACCTAAGGGGACATCTATTATTGCATCGATCGCCGGCTACAATAGGTAGGAGCCACCTATGATGCGTTGTGGTATTCGCTGAATTCATAGGAAACGGAAAGGCACAAAAGTGTGTGGGGAGAAGATGCACATGTTTTCGATCCCACTCGATGGCTCGGGGGAAATACTAATAAGGAGGTACCAATTGGCGTCTACGGGAACTTGTGCGATCTAGCTTCAATCGCAGGCGCAGTACTATGCTGAACATTTTCGCTATAGATTCACGTTTTCCGGAGGACTTAGGTCTTGTATTGGCTGGCGATTTGCGTATGGAGTCTTCGCTATGTCTCTTTTACTGAACGCTAACTATGTAAATTCATAGTGTCCTCGAACTCCACGCGTTCATTGTGGAGGTCATCAATAACTTTGAGTTTTCGTTGACCAAGGAATCTGAGCGGATTCGGAGGGAGGCTTGTGGTATAATGGCGCCGACGGTGGAGGGGGAGGTGCAGAAAGGTTCCCAGCTGCCGTTGAGAGTAACTATTGCCTCTCGCCACTGACCCTGACACCAAAAGAAATGTATATGTAACGACTGAATACGAAAAGCTGGATCCCGGTTTGACAGTATGGTAATCAGCACGGGACTGATATCGGTCTTCGGAGCTTCAAAGGCTGTTCTTTATTTCATCACCACTTTTCATTGACTAGTGAACCGGCTGTAAGTTCAATAAAGTGGTGAGGTGCAAAAGCCACTCTTTTGAGGTACGTCCCATCCAAACACTGTGGCTGGGATTCGAACCTAGCTTACGCGCGCACATAAGATTATGGTACTAACCGATACACTTACCAGAGGCATGTTAGTTAAGAAGTCGACGGCATGGTAACACCGCACGCGTCGCCGATTTTTACCTTGGACACGCGTCTTTGCTCCAGCTCTTATGCGACCCTTGTGCCCGGCGTAATACATGTCCCATAGCATTTCTTGTCTTTCCATTGCCGCGCGTTCTTTCCTCTCATTCTTCGTGTTTTCTAATAGTATCAGTCCGGCAGCTGAGCCGACAGGGCCCCACTAAATATTTTTATCCTCATGTTTATCGGTAACGCGGCAGTTGACAAGGCAATAATTACTGTGCAACTCAGTCAACTGTCATGAGTGACTTCCCGTCGTATGCTTTGACGATGACTAACAACCCTCAACTTGGAGAGGCTTGCCATAGTGGGCCTGTTTTCGTATCTTTCTGATGATGTTCCTTGTACCATGACCCACGCTTCTCATCCGTTTTGATCTCATTCGAATCGTGGGCACGGCATACCTAATAGACTATTATATATTCTGTGCGCATTCTGTCAGGTCCTGATCATGGCTTTACTCCTTACTCTGCCGGCTATCTGTTTGCTCAGTGTAGTGTATCTGACATACAAGCGACTTAAACGTATATCGATTGCTAATGTTCCTGGGCCGCAATGGAAATCTTGGCTTTACGGTACGTCTTGGACGACCACCTTTTGGCTGTCTCCCATATTTATGTGAAAGGAAACTTGCCCGAACTTCTGAAAGGCGAGGCGGGAGAAGTAAACTGATGAACCTCGATTACTTCAGGATGTAGGTTTATACTGCATTTAGGTCGACTTTAAATGGCAAGACCAGTATGGCGACGTCGTTCGAGTACGAGCAGCATTGGGAGTAAGCCGCCTTTTTCTCGCTAGTTGTCCAGTTACTGACTGTCTTATCATGCAGGAAGATCTCCTCCTGGTTTCCGATCCCAAAGCGCTTCAGTATATATACCAGACTAGCGGCTATAGGTTTATCAAACCCCCAGGTCGGAAAGAAATCGGGCGATTGACTGTCGGGTCGGGAATTTTCTCTGTTGAAGGTCTGCTGTGAAGATTGGGACATTTACATGCTCATCTGTTTGCGTTTACACAGGTGATGTCCACAAGAGACATCGTAAAGTTCTCCTTCCTGGTTTCGGAGGACCTGAAACCAGATTTTACGCGCCGGTATTTTTCACACATGCTGGGAAGGTGAATAGTAATCTCCTATTGAAATATTCTCCACTGGATTACCGTTGATCTGAAGTTGGTATCAAAATGGAAGGAGCTGATCTCCACTTCCGACAACCAGTCTGTCGTCATCGACATTCCTTCGTGGACGTCCCGTGCAACGTTGGATGCCATCGGCGAGGGTATGTTGCTGTCATTGACGTTTCACAGGTTCGGTTTAACGACACTTTTAGCGGCATTTGATTATCAGTTTGGTGCCCTCGACAACTCATCCAATCCTCTAACCATCGCGTACACAAATCTATTGTCAGCGTTCCCAAATTTCTCATTTCGAAAGATTGCTTTGATGACGACATTGTTTTCTAGCTTTGATATCTTTGCCGTAGCCACGGACAACAGCACCCTATCACTGAATTTGATGGAATGGCTTCCTATGTGGTTTTTACGACTTGCTGTGAGGAAGATCCCAATCAAACGACTGAAGCATGCGAAAATGGTCCGCGACTTAACTGGTCATGTCGCAAAGCAGTTGTTAAGTGAGAAATATACTGCACTTGCTGAGGGAAACCCAAACAGGGATATCATGAGTTTGCTGGGTGCGTTT
>NW_025065015.1:0-3192 GCF_019112545.1 Guyanagaster necrorhizus
ACCGATGGAAAAGACCGCAGATTGCCCTTGAGGCGCCTACCCGATACCTACCGGTGTGAAGATATCTTGCTCACGGTCGTAGGAAGCTGTCAAAGGTCGTTTCATCATGTGTATCATTACTTGAAGAAACTGAATAAAACGTTATAGCTACATCTTCTGCCTCGCCGCACGCTTTCCCAAACCTTCCTCTACTCTGTAGATAGGTATTACACAGCTGATTGAAGAATCCTATCAACTTGAGGATCGAGCGGTATATCCATCGGCGAGAGACGAAGGCGGTGGGGCTGGATAGGTTGTTTGGTGTGCCTCTTGCTGGTGGCGAGGCATCTGCGGATGGTATGAGTGGTCTGGCATCGTCGTCGCCAACGCCGATGGACTGATGGATGTTATATTGTTATATATCTCATTTGCCTGTTCATCGCGACCGGCGCGATGGTGCTGGGTCTCATCGTTCCTCTTGCTGTGCATGAAGTCCAACCAGTCGTTGGGCTCAGTGAGTGGGTCGTGGTGTATGGCGCGCCAGAGCACCTCTCGTTCCTCCGACGCCTTCCTGTCGTCGTGGCGTTGCTTGCCGAGGAGCGTCAGAAGGAACCACCTGTCCCACTCACGAGCATTCAGTGTCGGCGCGTCGTCTGGGGCATCGCCGGGATCGAAAGCATGCATAAGTGGTGCATGGTTCGGTACAACGTCGATATTGCTCGGTGACTGTCATATGATTCCTCTACTACCAATGAGCCCCCAGTTTCGGTACCAGAACAATGCACTCACCAAAATCTCTCCCTCACAGGTAAGCAGCGTCACACCTCTCTCACTCCGAGGAGTCGCCAATGCCCTATCCCTCCACGCTACAACATTCTCGAGGCCGAAAGTGCCTATCGGCAATGTGGCGATCAGCGACGACTCGTCGGCATATGCGATCGTACTCACTAGGGTATAGGTCCAATCTCGGACCTCCGATACTGGTGCTTCCCAGTCCTTGATGCCGTGGGGTGAGTTCATTGAGAGCTGGCTTGGAAGCTGGCAAGTTGGTATGGTCATTGTACTAATCTCAAATGACCAGCCCTGAAGACGAGCCTTTGTTTTCTTCTCAGACATCTGGCAAACCACGACCAAGTTGTATCCTGATGTATCCTCGTAGAAAGGACACGGACAACGCCATCAAGGTGCCCATTTTCGTGCTCATACTGCAAATGGATCACTTAAAACTGTTCTATAGACAACTTCCGAGGCGATGCTGGATTATTTGTATTTGGCTAGTATACGCGATGATATGTTTCTGAGTAACACGATTGAGGCTGGTTCCTTGCAAATGGAAATTCATTTCGCTTTTAGACATTAAATTTTTCTTCCTTGTCTCACACTCATCTTTCTGGTGCCCAAGAGAGCAACAGAACAACTTTGAGATACTCCCTGCATGGTGGCGCGACGATCTTTGCAACTATCTCTGATTTTCAAGCAACTGATGAAAATTCTTTCCTCTTTTGTAAGGATAATATGGGAACAAAGTGGGTAGGACATGAAAGGTATACGATTTACATAGGCGAATCATGGGTGGTATAGACAGAGAGTCTCTTCTCATGGCAATGCTCCCGTACAACCTCAGAGCACAACACAGGTCGTGCGAGTTAAAGAATCTGTTCCTCGAATGGTTATCTGCCGCGTCTCCTCGATACATGCCCGAAGTATATCTCTAGGAAGAGAACGGGTATGTTGTCGACCTCGAGGACGAATTGATAGCACTGATGCCGGGGCGAGGCAGCGCGTACTGGGGTCCCACGGTGAAGATACCCTCAGGAGAGCGTTCATTTGAAAGGATGGTGATATTGTCTGGAATACGCTCAAAGCGATTGAATGGGTTTCTCCACATGATGGCTGAGAACCAAATAATGGAACCTCATTCACGTTGGTGCACTGGAAGTCAATGGTACATTTGTCATGTATAGATTTTTCTGTTATTGAACGATGCGGTCGCGTAAAGAACTGGCCTTGACCATCATCAACCTTTATGGTTTACATTTACTCACACTGCTGTTCACTGTGTGGACTGAATAAGGAGGAAATGCAAGTGCTCGTCAGTCGTTCTGTTCGCGTTGTTGAAACTGACATTAGCTGCGATCTCAGGACATCTGAAACAAATGCAACAGTGAAGAATGACCTCTCCAGGCGAGGGTGGGGCCGGGCCTGTTCTTTTAATCTTGACTGGGATGGACCCTGACCCTGACCCACCAGAACCCGGTTTCGACCAATGGATCGGACAGCGAGGATGATCAATTGTACGCGTCGTCATTCCCGACGTGCTCCAAGCATATCTTTTCCTGCGCGCTGGCCGACGTGACGAGCCGAGCATCGAGGCAATGAGTGTCTTTGGACCACGGGAAAAACAGGTGCTGCACACAACTTCGGTATTCGACGTGTTCAGGCTACTGACTGAGCAGGTGAACGAGATGGCAGCCAGGGTTGGAGGTGGCGGAGGTAGCGGAGGTGGTATCTGCACTGGAGGCCTACGGGGCTGTTTGTGGCCCGCTCTCTGCGGCCGAGTCATATCGGGTGAAGGGCATGTGCCGCCAGTGATCCTAATTTGGACAGACGGACGCTGCGAATGCCAACATCTTACCTGTATTAAAATCATCAAATAGTCGGGCACATATGAAAAAAACAATATTTCGAGTCTTCATGTATGATGGACCTCGGGTACGTGCTATAGCGATCGGTGACTGACGCTAGCACGAGTTGAGAACAGACATCGAAATAAATAAGCGTCAAGACCCCTATTTGAAAGAGTGCAGAGGTTGACTTTGGCGTGCATGATTCCTGCCAGTTTCCACCCGTCTTTCCTTCCAACTGCCATGTCCTACCCATACTTGCCTATAATCTCTGTCCTCAACTACCATCCCTCCGAAGGCAACGCCGGTGTCCCTATTTTTGTCCAACTTTACTTCTACTATCCTACCCGAGAACAAATATATCTACGTCTGAACATTGGCTGGACAGCAGTCACCACTCAAGTCTCCAAGATTTCCGAAAAATATCACCGTTATCATCTTCGTGCTACGATTCCGCACAGAATGCGTTATCTGAAGGTTGCCCTTAGCATCGAGGTAGTTGACTCGCAGAACAACGTTCTCCATTCTGTCTTCGTTGGCTACTTTACCTACAAGGAACCCGATATTCCCGTACAGGTTCCGCCAGTCT
>NW_025065016.1:0-2986 GCF_019112545.1 Guyanagaster necrorhizus
CACGCTTCCAGAGGTCATATGGCCAACTGCCCTCCGGCTTCCAGCATCTTTCGCGCCATTCGTGTAATGTCTTGGGCCATTCGATCAGCGTCATGATGTGGATGGGCTAGGTGGTGAATAAAGATGGTCACGAATGGAACTAGTCAACTTTGCACCTGTAACGGATTAAAACTCCGCCTTGTACTCGGTTGATGTGATATTGAGCCCTGAGCCTGCAGGCCGACGAAGCGCTGCTTCAGATCTCAATTTCAGAGATGGCCGAGAATAGTGATTGTAGGAGTGCCGTAGACTCGGTATTCGAACTCGGACTCTAAATAACTCAGCCCGCTTCGTTCGATTGGTAACTAGTCCTCCAATCATAGGGTTCGGTTACTGAAGCGCCCGAAATAGTCAAGCCCAATGTGGTAGTCTATCTCGGACTCGGGCTCTTCAGTTATCGTAATTGTTGAAAGGAACAGGAGTCACTATGACGGGTTCCGGTGTGAAATCCATTATTTAGAAACTTCCGTTGCAAAATTTTATAAAAAATTGAGGTCATTCGGATCCTTTTCGAGGACTGTTATGCTGCCCGAAAACATATAAATGCCACCATAGGACGTCTTATTACTCACCTCTTCGTTCAAACGGAGCCAGTCAGAGCAGCGTCTCCCTCATCCTCATGTCAGACATCCAAGTATATAAACATACTGATGGGAAAATATACGTCGGTGAACGGATAAACCGCTTCACCACAATTGTCAGTCCCATCATCTCCACCTCAGGTTTGACCTACCTGAAAGTTGACTAACATCTAGATCAATGGAGTTGGCTTTTATATGCTTGAGTTCTCCGATCAAGAGACTGTTCGCTGCCCCATCACAGCTTGTAGAGATGCGTAAGTGTCGATGTTGTGAGCGAGCAGAGTAGATCTGGTCTCACAGTGTACTTGTAGGCCTGTTGGGACGCCTTTAACCGCTTCCCCAAACTAGATGCCTCATCAGTCAAGCAACTACTTAACATGCCAACTTTGCTTCTACCTTTCTACTGATCGAGGCTGCTATATCCCGTACTTTCCTATGTAGTCCTCTTTGTTTGTTCTTACCGAATCACGATCTCACCCTACTCAATTTCTTGTATGCTGATTAAGTTAATGGAAGTGTCATGGATGCACCAGAATACTATGTACTAGTTTCGTCTTCTGCAATGACACTAAAATTAGTAGTGCAAGCAGTGCAGTATTGCAGATGACTCTTGGACGTCATAAATGTGGTAATTACCTTGGAAGAGCTATGCAGCACGATAGCAGATATCTGAAGCGGCTCATTAAACAAGTCATTTGCAACATCTTGTGATCTGTGTATGACCTTTGTTCTCATAGACATTCAACAACAATCTGAATAGGCTTCCAGCAATTAATTGACCTCAGATCTTGAATCGAACTATCCGGAGACCACGCCATAATCGGTGGTCTCTGTCGAGCTGTATCAGAGAACATCTGAATATCGTACATATCGGACATGGCGCAGCATCTAATCAACGATAGAATAAAGGCTTTCGCGGTACTGAGTGTTCGTCTGGCAAGATAACAAGAAAAGTATATCTTCATCCACAGGAATCCACAAGCTTTACGCAAAGAGTGTATCCAAGCCTCGGCCTGATTTAAGCGATGAATCAGTCGGGTCAAAGTTATTTCTAGCTGATGACGCAATAAGCTCATTGTCGGCAATTCCGTCTATGACATGCAGCCAATTTCTACCACTTCTACCACTCTACCGCCCTCCGCTGAGTACCGATATAATCAGACAATACCGCCGCCGGACAACTGTGTCACACTAGCGCCGACTAGGTCGACAGTCTATTGGACAAATTCACGGCAGTAACTCCCCACAGGAAAACTTCTTCATTACTACGGGATGGGGGATCCAGGTCCGCGCCTTCGTATGTGCGAAAGATGAAGCCAGTGTGAATCGCAGAGGTGTAAGCAGATGGCAGCAGTAGACATTGTTCGAGACTTTCGAGGACATGAAGGCGCATACCGGAAGAGACCATGGAAACAGTATAGTTGTCGACGAAAAAGTAGGTCTGCCATTCAAGGCTGCGTCGGACCAGGTTCTAAGAGAAATACGTGAGATCAAGTCAATCAAGAACAAACTATGATTTTCTCCACATATAAGGCGAGATATCGGAGTTTGGAGTGCACATAACCACTCAGCAGCCTTGGGGAAGTTTGCGAGAAAGCCTTGGGATCTCATAGCTCTATCCATGTCTGGCCACACGGGTATAGACCACAGAAGAACTGGGGGCCATGACCATCCTTGGCAAAATCATAACAGCCAGAGAATCACTGCACGGAAGACAGAACCAGTGGCGGCAGAACAAACCTAAGCCATTTACCGACCCCTCAACGGATTGGAATCCTGCATGAACCCAGGAGTATTTTCTGGCGGTATAGAGGCATTTCGAGAACAACAGCCGATGAGATGAGCCTACGAGGACAATGAGAATCAGCACAGAGCCATGCTTAGCATAGGCATCATCCGCACCTTTGACGATCTTTTTCATACATTAAAATGTGCGCCTATCGCTCCTTCCGAACGTCGATGATAGTTTTTCCAAGTCCAAGCTGAACCTCGGCAGAGAGCAGAGCAAAGGTTTTTGAGTTACAGTGTCGGCGTATTTTTGTGGTCAATGTTCCTCCTAACAGCAATTAACATCGGTAGCACATCACATCTAGCTCTGTCGGTGCCCCTTGGTTGACGGGAAGAAAGAGGAAGGGCAGTGATGGTGATGGTAAGAAGCTGAGACTCGGCCGATCATTTTTCTTCTTACCACCATCATCCAGCTCAGCCTCTGTGCGGTCCTTGGCGACTGAGTAACGTCGTCTCCCCGTCGAACCTCAGTTTATCTTGGACGAAACGCGTTCGGAACACCACAAAGTCAGCATGGAATTCGGGGTAAGGCGGCGTTTATCTCGTCATCCATTGACGCTGACTTCTTTTAAGATCCC
>NW_025065017.1:0-2920 GCF_019112545.1 Guyanagaster necrorhizus
AAGTTGAAGCGAACTGAGCTTGCGAAGCCTATTGAGTTGCATCTTGCTGTTCAGGGCTCACGCTCAAAGGTTAATTATGGTACACAATCTGATTTCAAGTACCAGAATATCAAGGAACGTCGATACTTTGATATCGTAAACCTATCAAATTATGATGTGATTCTTGGAACGCCATTTCTGTTCCAGCACAAGGTATCCTTTGGTTTGAATGAGGAACATATCATAATTGGAAGTGAGACGAGCCTACCTATCCGTGGTGAGAATGTTGCTCAAATTGACGCTCGGGCTGTTGATATAGCAGAGGAGCAACTAGGACATGTCCGAGAGCACTTGTTTGAGTATGCAGCACCATTGTTTGTTGATGCTGCTAAGACACCGTTACCTCCGTTTCGAGCAATCAACCATGAGATTCCAATTATAAATGAAAACCAGGTCTATACCTGGCGTTCATCTAGATGTCCTGAAGCATTGCGCCAGCAGTGGGTGCAGAAAAAGAAGGATTATCTTGCAACAGAACATTGGAAGGTAACCACAGCCCGTAATACTGTTCCAATGCTGTGCATATATAAGCCTCATAGGCCGAAAGGTGCACCAGAGCTACGTACCGTGTTTGATCTTCGTGAACGAAATCGGAATACCCGGAAGCTCGCTGCACCATTACCACCCATTGATGGGGTTCTTCGTCGAGTTGCTGGACATCGATACCGTTCATTGATGGACTTGCAGAGTGCCTATGAGCAGATTCGGATTAAACCTGAACATGTTGGACATTCGGCAGTGACTACACCTGACGGAAATATGATTAGCCTAGTCATGCAACAAGGTGATTGTAATGCACCGGCCACATGCCAGGCATTGATGAATCACCTGTTCTCTGCCTACATCGGGGTCTTCATGGATGTCTACCTTGATGACATCATTGTGTACTCAGATAGCCTTGAGGACCATGTTAGGCATTGCCATCTGATTTTCGATATCCTGAACAAGGAACGTTTATATCTCAGTAAGAATAAATGTCAATTTCTGGTATCGGAATTGCACATTCTAGGCCATATTGTCGATGACAGTGGTATTCGCATGGATCCTGATAAGGTTGATTCTGTCATCAACTGGAAGGTTCCTACTACACGCGAACGACTCCGTGGCTTTTTGGGCTCAGTCGGCTATCTCGCTGATGATGTGGGTAACGTTCGCATACCTATGGGTGTCCTCCACAAGTTAACAGGGAATACGGTTCCCTATAGATGGACAGAGACTCACCAGCGTGCCTTCGACGAGGTCAAGGCACAGGTTCAGGCACATCAAGACCATCATCGGGTGCCTCTAAAATATAACAAGGGCTCGCCACGTCGATGGGTGGTTACCGATGCTTGCCATTCAGGAATTGCTGGATATGTTGGCCAAGGAGATGACTGGAAAACAGCACATATTGCTGCATTTTTCTCTGCAAAGTTACAGCCTGCTCAACAGAACTATCCGGTCCATGAACTGGAAATGCTGGCAGGCCTCGAGACCATGAAACGACATCGGGATATACTACAAGGATGTCAGTTCACTTGGGTGACAGACCACAAAGGTCTCATTCACCTGTTACAGCAGAAAAATCTGTCGGGAAGACAGGCTCGCTGGATGGAAACACTATCAGATTTTGATTTCGATGTTGAGTATGTTTCAGGAGCTGAGAATACCCTCAGTGATGCATTATCTCGCATGTATGCTAGCGACGCACCTGGAACAGTGCGCGCTCCTTCGGAATACACTCAATATGATGAGGACTTTCCTCAGTCCGAACTTGCTGCTAATGGGATCACAATGCCGGTCCTTGTTGGTCTTGAGGCGAGTGCAGTGCGTACACGGTCTGGAGGGCGCGTAACACAGCCTTCAGTGGCAGTTGGTGATCAAAAATCCACGAATTCAAAGGCAAATCAGCCGGGAAAGCCTGCGGGTGCTGATGCTGCAGATAAACTGTATATTCGGCTGCCAGCTCGTTCTGTGACCTCTAAACAGTCACAGAAGCTGAATCCCACTACCTCAGAGGCTCCGGATGAAAATTGGGTCACCAAGGACAGTGGCTTCAGCTTGGAGAGCGAGGGTAACAAGCAACCGTCGCTCAATCCAACCAATTCTACTGCTCACGTGGATGCACAGCCACTGCCTGGTGCAACGTTGCTGTTTGACCCCTCGCACTCAGCTGCGACAGCTCAATCCAGAAAGGCTGTAGAAAATAGAGATATCTATTCTACTGAAAGTCAACCTACACCTGGACCTAGCACAATAGTAGGCGAGAGCATTCTAAATGCACCTACTATAGAACAAGTCATGGAGGGCCTTAGAACTCAGCCTTCTGAATGGTCTGACCCTGTGGAGAACTCATTGATGGGTTTTCTGAATCATAAGTTAATGGGAGTTAACTTATTGGATATTATCCGGCTCAATTATACCAAGGATACACTGTTCAAGAAAATCCTGAGTGAACCGAAGAATTACAGGAACTATACCTTGCGTGATGGCCTTCTGTATTTGAAAGACAATGAGCGGGAACTGCTCTGCATCCCTGAGTCAGTCACAGTTGATGGTAGAAGCCTCCACGAGATTATTATCTCTGAAGGACATTCCTTGCTAGCACATCTTGGCGCCGCAAAGACTCGAGTGTACTTACGTGACCATGTTTGGTGGAAAACTATGAATACAGACATCCATCAATACTGCGAGAGCTGCGAAACGTGCAAACGAAGCAAACCTTCAAATCAGAAGCCATATGGATTACTGAATCCACTTGACATTCCGTCGTACCCTTGGGAACCAATCGGAATTGATTTCATTGGTCCACTACCTGAATCAAAGAATCGGGATGGTTCTTTCAATGCTCTGACAGTTGTAATAGACTTACTGTCAGGCATGGTGCATTTAATTCCAAGCC
>NW_025065018.1:0-2804 GCF_019112545.1 Guyanagaster necrorhizus
TTACCTGTTGGTGCAGTTGAAATGGACTTCTTCCTGCCAGGCAATGGGGTTGGTGTCGATGGAGATGAGGGGGCATTGGAAGACAGAGGAGTTAGATCATCGAAGTCAAGGAGATCGTCGAGAGGTTGTGAAGCACCACCGCTAGCAGTGCCCCCATAGCTTTCTATCTCGTCATTGCTAATTGGTTCATTAGCATCTGGTGTCGAGATAATATCGCTGGAGGGGGCAGTGATGGCAGTCATTCCACGCCCTGGTGGTGGTATAACTGCAGGGGTGGAGAAAGGGATGACAGGATGAGGAAGAGGGGATGATGGAGTGGAGGGGGCCGAGGGCTGAGATTCACATTGAGCAGGTTGTGCATTACCCTCCTCGATGGGATTCTGTGGTGCGCTCGGTGCTGGCTTTGTGATAGGCTTGGGCTTGGGCTTGGGCTTGGGCTTTGACTGGGTATTCGACGGTCCAGCCTTCGACGGTCCAGCCTCATCTATGGATCCTCTCTGCATCGTCATCTGTACCTTGGTAGCAGGAGCTCCCTCCCTGTTTCCATCCTCTGGCACCTTCTTTGGCACTTTACAACGACGGCGGGATTCATCGATGACATCTACTTCCTTTGTTTTCGCCGTTTTCTTGCTATTTGTCTTGCGTTTTTTTGCAGGAGGCTGTTCAACGGCACTTTCCTGGGTGCTCTCGTCATCATCGTTATCGCTTTCTCCATCAGCTGCAGCAGGAGCATCTGCTGGTACATCACAATTGTACAGCAGCCGGAATGCCTCTGCAAAAATATGAATAACCATCATTATCCGAAAGCAAAAGGAACTTACTCCTGTTTCGACGGACATTAAAATCAGGCTTCTTGAAGAAATGCTGAAGCTGCTGGGCTTTTGAACCAGAGTGTTGAGCCATCAAGACGTCAATAGTGTCTGTCGCGATAAGGCGAAAGATGTAAACGGTTTCCTTTTGCCCATGACAATGGGCACGACCGATCATCTGTTCTTCTTGAATGGCAGTCCAACCAATATCCTGTGGGATCTCAGTCAGTGAATGTCAACTAGCAATGATACTGAAACTTACAAAGAGGATGACGACAGAAGCTCTCATCAGGTTAAGCCCAGAGCTACCTACCTGGCTGAGGAGAAGCACACGAACATCTGAATCGGGATGAAGGAATTTCTCAACCACCTGTTGACATGCCATGAGCCTCATGGAGCCATTCAGCGACAAGATTTTAATGCCATTCATAATGAAGGCCTAAACAAAATGAGTATGCAAAGAATAAGAAAGATTCAAATTACATACCGACATGATGAGTTCATCCATCATAGGGAACTCATGAAAGATAAGGATCTTTATCTGCTGAATCCTCTTCTTCTTATCGCCGGTCACCATTGCAGGAGGATCAGGGAAAACGAGGTGACCGTCTTCGATATATGGTGGAGACACATTGTCATCAGACAAATAGTGCCTGCACAATCTCAACGTCGCCTCGAGCTTTGCTCCTGGATACTTTTCCCACTCTTCAAGACTTTCGAATGGTGGAAACTTTTTCTTGCCAGATTTCGACAGATAGTCAGGATCGCGTTGAGATTGTGGATATGCTACCACAAGCCGGTAATTGAGCAAAAATGCCTAAGAGAAAAATGAGCAAAATGGCAAAATTGGTAATGTACCGTGAAGCGGAAGGGCTCCCTGCGATCACACAATAACTTAACTTACCCCGGCATCCATGACATCAACAGCTCCATGTGTCTTTGAACTAGAAGAGTCTGCATCAGATCCACTGTCCCAGTACAATTTTTTCTGTACTCACTCGCTGCTCCACTTTGACATCTGGTTGTCCATCTCCCGTTTCTCAGCATCTGCCATGCTTACCATCACTTCGATCTTTTCATATGGCGGGAGTTCATTCAAGAGCATGATAGGCTTGTCAGCTGGGGGGTCAGTGTACTTGATCGACGTTACTGCCCGTCGAATGATACGTCCTTCATAGCGAGCCTGAATGTCAATGACCCAGTCATTGTTAGCATCGTACACCCCTTTGTATGGATTTCTACCATCAACGCCCTTCAAGGCATTCGTGTTGAACACAGCGAGAGCATCATCATCGCCATTGTTGCCCTTGGCAACATCCCTCCGCATCTTTGACAGCTCTCTGACTTTCTCCTTCTCGAGCGATTCGGCTGCCTTACCTATGAATGCCTTCAAACGAATAAGTCTTGCGAGGTTGCATAGGTCCTGATATTATAATGAGAAAGAAGCAAGAATCAGAATCAGAATGAAAAGAGCAAAAAAGGCATACACGAGGTGACTGGTACAGTGGAGTTGCCGACACAATTAGGCGCACACAGGTATTTTCCATAATTCTATTCATGCCGTGGTAGGCAGCATTTGGTGTCCGGAAGTTGTGTGCTTCGTCGACGATGACACTGCAGAAACTCCTTGACCATATCAGCTCGTAACCCAATGAATTCGTCTTAGGGGGGCGGAGAGTCGACACCAATTCAGTCTTAGACTTTGTGATCCATAAATTCCGATGTGCTAACTGACTGACACTCTGAAACCCATTTGAAATTCATTATCAGTGAGCTAAACCAGAGTGAATGACCCAATGCTTACACTATGGCTTGCAACGATCACGATGTTGCATTTGTCCTGCTTCGATGAATCAACAGCCTTGTTGAACTCATCCCATCTCCGCTCCATTGTCGGCATTACAAAAATGTCGATGACATGAGGATGGAACCACCGTTTCAACTCGCCCACGATCTGCTCTATAATGGTACCAGGGACCAAAATGAGATGCGGTG
>NW_025065019.1:0-2755 GCF_019112545.1 Guyanagaster necrorhizus
GAAAGAACGTGGGCCGATCAGCATTGGACTACATAGGGCAACCTGAGGATATAGCTGGACTTGTGTCTTACCTCGCTTCCAGTGAGTCACGCTATATGACCGGTACGTATCTTGCCTTCCTGTTCCTTTCTTCGGTACTGATGAATGCACATTCAAGGACAAACGGTACGTCTTGTTATTGAACTATGGACGCCACGATCTGTTGACTCCCGGTTAGTTGGGAATTAACGGAGGATGGTGTTTCGATTAGCTGAAATTGTTTAATCGTAATTTATTCAGTTACTCTGGGTTATATTTCCGTATTGGACCAATCTTTGAAACATGTTGCCATGGGTCAAGGCAGTCGATATAGGGGCAGAAACAAGAATATCTGGCACCCAAGAACATGTCTTACCACGCTCCAAGGGGGATGCTGGGTTACAATTTTAGAGAAGAAGCCTTTGATCCCGCTTACGAATGTATCCGGCTCCGACCACGCAATGATCCGTTTCAGAAATAGTCCTTCCTTGACGATCGCTTGATTGTGTTATGGATATTCGCTACCCATTGATTCGGTACATGAGTCAAAACATGCCCGCACTCTACTTTCTCGGTCCATGCACTCACTCGCTCGTACTTTCTCTTAGTTTCCATTACTTTCTCTATTCTTCTTACTGTTACTATCAGTACGGATGCGAACCTACACACCTATCACGCCACACCTATCGTCTCCAAAAGTCATCGTGAAAGATGCCATCCTCATGTCTCCCATTGGGGTGGAAGAACTTTCAGTGCTTTCCAATTCTGTTATAGACACCGAACAAATCGAGTCCCTCCATATAAAGTTAGATACAATGACCACAGCTTGAGCATAGTCAATGTGGCTTGCCAGCATCGAAACGAGACGTAGGAACAGGGCTATGGGAAATTATTAATGTTTAATGAATCTAGCAAGGAAATATCGTCATCGCTGTCGCTAAGCTGTAATATCTTGTCGTCCGGCAGGAGACATAAAGGAAAGATGTTGCTCAAGACCTGCGGGGGAAACCGACGGACTGGGTCCAAGACCCACCAGGAGTCTGAAACATGCTTCGTTGGACACCTGGTGCCAATGTTTAGTAACCTCGAAGACTCGAGGATCAAGTGGGTGTCTGGAACAGGTGTTTGAGAGCTAGGGTGCATTGTCCCATTCGGGATTCACTTCTAACATTCACAAAGATATAGGCAACTCTGGTACTCTTGTGCACTTTCTTTCCTGTTCGGCTTCCGCAGCTTAAAGTGCTTCACATGCATAGCATTTCAAAGGCTTTCCACAAAATGACGATGGGTTTCAGATTATGGGCCCCTAAGAAAGAATTGTGGGAAGCTTAGTGCAGCCAATAGCATTTTAGAGGAAGGCTCCATGATCAATAGTCCTTTGTTCTTGAAGGATTTTACTGAAATTTCTGTGGGATGTGGTTTGACTCCGCAGTCAATCGAATAAGAATAGGTGGTTGAAACAGTTCACTTGTATTCATCTCCTACTATGTCTTGGCATATAATGATCTGAGTCACATGTGATTCTTGAACTGTGAAGCGTCTACTTAAGGGCTGAAACTATCTCCTTTTCTCTTGTTCCTTTCTCTCAAGCTATTACTTCTAGGATAACATTCTACCTCCGTTCATGATGTCAGCGCCTGAAGAACAGCAACACCCAGTGCTAGGCTACCAGCATTTCTATTCACGCATCGAAAACCAGGATATACAGCGGCAATATGTAGTTCGCGATTCACCCATCGATACGGCCCTGAACAACGTTGCCTCTCTTCCGTTCGTCTCTTTCACACTCGAAGCCTATATTAGCGAATGTGACTTCATCAGTCCTGGAGGGACTTCCTTGGGTACTCTTGGACAACCAGACATAGATATGATCCGTTCAAAAAGCAGGGCTTCCTCCTTCAGTAGGGGTGACGAAATAGTCCTGGACCCTGCATATCGCGACGGCCAAGAAATAGATGCTGAAGAATCCAAATATTCTTTCTCAGATACGGGATCATTCGACGACATCGTTTACCCCCTAAAGATTGCCCTAGGGTCAACCCTATTCATCGGTAAAGAGGTAGACGTCAGACCCTACAAGGTTGCACTGTACGACAAGGGCGGGCATTCCGATTGGTATTACGATTCGAGGCGGGGCGATCACCATGCCACTGTTCTTGTGGCGTTGAACACGCCCTGGAAAGGAGGCGCACTTCATCTCAGAAATGGAGGAGAAGAGATGACCGTAGACATGCGACCCCGCACCGAAATCAGGGAAGGTTGGTCGACACCAGAGACCCACATCCATCTCAAGGCAGCCGCATTCAAGGCTGACGTCGCCCATAAATTTGAACCCATCGAAGAGGGTGTTCAAATTATACTGCAATGCGATGCTATCGTTTCGTCACAGTCAGATGCGCCTCACTCCAACGTTGGCGGCTGCTCTTCGACCCTGGATACGGTGGCGTTCAATTCGCGCTTGGGATGCCATAGAAGTTACGTTCCAGAGATCCAGGTTCCAGCTTTCCGACCAAATGAGGCCTTTCTCTCCAAACTCGTCGAAGAGATCCAGGGGGCTATCACTACTCGTACAAAGGAAATAGGCATCCCGCTCCGATACCTTTATCAACAAGCCAGCATTAGCAAGGAATACCTCAAAGGTATCGATGCTGTCATCTACAGCCGACTCAGCGAAGTGTTCGATGTGGAGCTTGCTCCGGTTATCCTAGATGAAACTTCCGAGGATGGTGAATGGACG
>NW_025065020.1:0-2615 GCF_019112545.1 Guyanagaster necrorhizus
TCTTCCCACGCTGACTTAATTAAGTCGGTATTACGGGGGGTATAAAACATATATTTCATACCTACTGAGAGCTGAATTTCAATTTCTTTGGGAATGGTCACACCGGGAGACTTATGTACTGAATTACGATACTGAGCGGCCAACAAAATATCAATTGGCGTATGTAAATGTACAAAATTTAAAGCTACCGGGTATGGTACTGTGAGCAACCAGTCAGGATAAGTAGCGGCAATGTCATACCTGAAATTACTCGGGGTGCGCCCAGCGAGTACTACTTCCTTGCCTTTCCCTTGCCCTTGTCGTTGGATTTCTGTCGAGGGCGTCCGGACCCGGAAGGCTTCGTTGCGTCGGGAACTCGTCGACGCGCCTTGGGTATATATTTGGGCGGAGGCGGATGCTCCGACCCAGTCCGGATCTTCTTGCCGGTCGAACTCTGCGACTTCCTCGGACCCTGCATCTGTTTCTAGATGAAGAGGAGTCAGTGAGTGTTTAGAAGAGGGATATGGGAGAAATGTTACCACACTCCGACGGCCCGGCTTCCTATCAACCTGCTTAAGGCGAGCGGCGACTGCTCGGTCGACCATCGATTGTATCGAGGGGCCGGCCCGGGTGGCATCTGCCATCTCCACGTCCGCTGCCTTGGCCAATGCTTTCTTTCGGTCTTGTTTCGCCGACGTTGCATGCGAAGCCAACTCCACAATGGAGATGACTCGGAAAGCATACACTACAACGTCGGCCAGCAAATTCTTGCACTCCGCGACCTTCTGAGCGTCTTCCACCCAGACCAAACCCTCTACTTTGTTGTCGGCAGAGAACCGAATGTTCGCAACACGGCGGTTGCGAAGCACTACCTGGCCTCGTTCGATAACGATTGGCGATAGCCGCTCGTACAACTTTTCGGGGGTGATTGCCGCCTCCAAAAACCTAATGTCATCCTTTTTGGCTGCAATAGCCGTATCAAGGAGACCGGTGAGGTACGCTTTATGGGCGTCCTCAAGGTTTTTACGGTGAAGCAAAGCTTCGGGGGAGGAGCCGTAGTCCGCGGTAAGCTGGACTTCGGGCGCTTGCCTAAACAAGTGCGCGGGCATTGTTCCAGCCTTTTTATGGGCTTCCCACTTTACCAGAGTGAGCCGCGCCGAGCACAACTTGTTAGTCGTGCCGGCAACGCCCCGAAGGGGCTCGCGGAGAACTTCGACAAAGTCACCAGGGACTAAGTCGATCAACGCGTCCACCGTTCGAGCGCCTTGAAGGGCGGCTCGGCGGGCGACGGCTGCATGGTCGGACTGAATGTCCAATCCACCGGCGACGGAAAAGACGTCGGGGACGGGGGAGAGGGCGCGGGCTACGACGGAGGCTATCGACGACATGCTGTATAGTAGGTAGTAACTACACCGTCATAGCAATGGTAAATACTCGTAGATAGGGTTAGGACGGTGTACCCCCTTCGGCGAAGCCGTTGGGGGTACACAGTATGCAAGCATCACCCTTCGCCGTCGCATAAGCAGGCGGCACGGTTGGGTTATTTCATACTCCGATGCATTAAAACACACCGTCTGTCGCAGAAGGTTGGCAACGTCATCTTGACCAGGAGTCCAGCCCTTCCTAACTGCGGGGCTTTGACCTGGACGAGTACTACGTTGGACTCATTCCACCGGCACGACTTCTCACCAGGTAATAAATTACCCGATTACGTCCGTCAACACCTCGTCCCGCGATGTGCGCAGCTGCCCGTGTGGCGGTTACCAACTCCGTGGCGAGCATGATCCCGCCGGCCCGAATTACCACGGCACGGCGAAACACCATGTCGGAACACCCGACGGGGGACGACCCGCCCAGGTGGAGTGGCACCTACCTCCGGTATAGCCCGCCTACAAAGCTGCGTCAGTGTATCTGGCCAGTCGGTCAAGTATGTGGTAGGCGTTAGTGGGATCCCCAAGTGCGTCGAAGGACTCCTCCCACATATTACCTGCCCATGGGTTTCCCCATTATGTAGACTATATCTTAAGCATGTCGTCATCGGACGGTGAGTCATAAGCTCCCACCCCGCCTGGACATGCCCACCAACGCTTAGTCGTTGAACTCCTCCCATGGTACCGTTACAGAGCCGGTCGGTAGTGCCGCTCCGCAGATACGGGTGCCGGGGTCGGATGGATGGTACTTTAGGGGTTAGCTGCGGATTACCCATTTCGGCTTTCGCCTCATCTGCACAATTATTACCCGGATGGAAATCCTACAACGGCGCCTTTCGGCTAAGGACTGGCAAAGCGGCCGAACCGGTCTATGCACTGCGCCCCCATTCCGCCTTGGTATGTGTCAGCTTTAGGGCTTTCCCGAACAATTCGAAGGTGTCGCCATCGACGCAAGTGACTAGCTACGTATTTACCATCTACGTAACTATACCCATACCGGGGAGCCCGTTACTCCAACAGAGGCGCTGTCGACACAATGTCCGCCTCCTTTAGAGGCGTCCACAGGACGAGGGTCCGCATTACCCTGGGATCAGCGCTTGTTTTGCCGGCTTGAGTATAGAAAACTCACCTCAAGAGTGTTGAGGGTTGTGAGAATGCTTGTTAAAGCGAATCAAGGTCCAACAGAGGGATGGGGTCACCATCTCT
>NW_025065021.1:0-2548 GCF_019112545.1 Guyanagaster necrorhizus
AGTGGGCATGTTGAGGACAGGTTTGACCCTTATGAGGTCGCCGTTCGACGACGCATGCTTAAGATATAGTCTATGTAGCACCGAAAGGTGTGGGCAGGTTGTAAACCGGCTACCCCACCGCATCAAGGGAGTCGGCGAGAGCCTACCGAGTACTTGACCGACTGGCCAGATATACTGACGCAGCTTTGTAGGCGGACCGTACCGGAGGCAGGTGCCACTCCACCTGGGCGGGTCGTCCCCCGTCGGGTGTTCCGACATGGTGTTTCGCCGTGCCGCGGTAATTCGGGCCGGCGGGATCATGCTCGCCACGGAGTTGGTAACCACCATACGGGTAGTTGCGCACATCGCGAGACGAGGTATTGACGGACGTAGCCACACCAGGGCCCCCTTCCCTGAGTGGTGAGAAGTCGTGCCGGCGGAATGAGTCCACCACAGAACTCGCATGGGTCGTGCTGGGGTTCCTGTTTCCCCCAGCCTACTCCCTAGCAAGATGGTGTGTGCCAACCTTCTGCGACAGACGGTGTGTTTTAATGCATCGGAGTACTAACCAGTCCAACCGTGCCGCCTGCTTTGCGACGGCGAAGGACTTACGCTTGTAACAAGCATACACGCAAACCTCAACACTTTTGAGGTGAGTATTCTTTACTCATACTGTGTACCCCCAACGGCTTCGCCGAAGGGGGTACACCGTCCTAACCCTATCTACGAGTATTTACCATTGCTATGACGGTGTAGAACTACCCTACCTATAAGCATGTCGTCGATAGCTTCCGTTGTAGCCCGCGCCCTCTCCCCCGTCCCCGACGTATTCAGCGTCGCTGGTGGGTTGGACATTCAGTCCGACCATGCGGCTGTCGCCCGCCGTGCCGCTCTTCAAGGCGCACGAACGGTGGACGGTCTCATCGACCTAATCCCTGGTGATTTCGTCGAGGTCCTCCGGGAGCCACTTCGTGGCATCGCCGGCACGACTAACAAGTTGTGCTCGGCCCGGCTCACTCTAGTCAAGTGGGAGGCCCATAAAAAGGCCGGGACCATGCCTGCGCACTTGTTTCGGCAAGCGCCCGAGGTCCAGCTGACCGCGGACTTCGGCTCCTCCCCCGATGCGTTGATGCATCGTAAAAACCTAGAGGACGCTCACAAGGCGTACCTCGCTGGTCTCCTCGACTCGGCCCTTGCGGCCAAGCGGGATGACATTAGGTTCCTGGAGGCGGCATTGACCCCCGAAAAGTTGTACGAGAGGCTCTCGCCGATCGTTATTGAGCACGGACAGGTAGTGTTGCGCAACCGTCGTGTTGCCAACATCAAGTTCAGCGCCGACAACAAAGTAGAGGGGCTCACCTGGGTGGAAGACGCTCAGAAGGTCGCGGAATGCAAGAATTTGCTGGCCGACGTCGTGGTGTACGCCTTCAGGGTAATCTCCATTGTGGAGTTAGCCTCTCACGCGACGTCGGCGAAACAAGACCGAAAGAAGGCACTAGCAAAGGCAGCGGATGTAGAGATGGCTGATGCCACTCGGGCCGGCCCTTCGATTCAATCGATGGTCGATCGAGCAGTCGCCGCTCGCCTTAAGCAGGTCGATAGGAAGCCGGGCCGTAAGAGTGTGGTGCGAACCCTCCCTTATCCCTCTTCTAAACTCTCACTGACTCCTTACTTAGAGACAAGTACAGGGTGGCAAGAAGTCGCGGAGTTCGACCGGCAAGAAGATCACGACGGGGTCGGAGCATCCGCCTCCCCCCAAGTATATACCCAAGGCGCGTCGACAAGTACCCGACGCAACGAAGCCTGGGGGCAGTGGTCGCCCGAAGCCGAAAGACAAGGGCAAGGGAAGAGCAGGGAAGTAGTAGTCGCTGGGCGCACCCCGACTAATTTCAGGTATGACATTGCCGCTACGTATCCCGACTGGTTGCTCACAGTACCATATCCGGTAGCTTTAAATTTTGTACATTTACATACGCCTATTGATATTTTATTGGCGGCTCAGTATCGTAATTCAGTACATAAGTCACCGGGTGTCTCTATCCCGAAAGAAATCGAGATTCAGCTCTCAGTAGGTATGAAATATATGTTTTATACCCCCCGCAATACCGACTTAATTAAGTCAGCGTGGGAAGACTTCAAAGAACGTCTCCGTTGGAGGCTTTACTTTAGCTTTACTAAGAACAACTCAGACGACGATCTTTATGATCCTGACTTCGATATTCCCAAGTCTCGCAACGTACGGGCACCGAGGTCACCACAGTATATTGAAGCTGGCATCGCTGCGGGAGAGCGCTTCGTGTTTGACACGATCGCCAATATCCCAGCGGAATCGGACGGGCCTTTAACGGCGCTCGCCCCTAAACCGAGCCAGATTCAAAAATTCTTGGATCGTAACAATTACTTGGTTACGAACACAGACAAGAATCTGGGCATAGCTGTGTCTACGCGCCAGTGGATTATAGAGAAGTCGCTCGATATCGTAAATGATAGTGATAATTACACTCCATTACATTTATTAATGATTAATGCGATATGCGATAAACAATGTACGGACATGGAAGAAATTGCA
>NW_025065022.1:0-2527 GCF_019112545.1 Guyanagaster necrorhizus
GGATAAGCCATCTACACTTCGTACTCACTCCCCCCTATTTCATCCATCGGATTCCGCTCTGAAGGATACTCCTGTTCACTTCTCTGACAGAACTCCGTTCTGTCCATCCAGATCCTTGGGCCCCGACTCAAGGGTGACATTGCCAATAGCTTCGTCAATGCCCATGCACTCCGCCGGACTCTGCGCGTGCACTCAAGCCCACTCGATTGGCACGTTCCTAACAGTATATTCGAACTCAAACCCTTGAGTCGAAAATTTTATCATGTCCACCACATTTATCAAACCCACAGAGACTGATCCCGAACAAAGACAGCCCACCCATCCAAACATGTTTTCCATGGAAGACATTCCGGCATCTGCCTCAAAGGAACAACCAGGCCTGTTTGGATCAGCCTCCAGTGGGGGACAACCTTCCTGTAGGGAAATCTACAATCACTCTAGCTTCACTGCCCGCTAACCTAATTATGACGATTCCCCTAACCCTTTCGACGCCACCAGCATCCCAACCAATGGGGCCCGATGGGCCAGCCTGATGTATGGTGCCCGAACCGACCCCCCAATAGACCTCTTATCCCTGGGCAACAACCATGGGAATCCAGACAGCCCAGACTCAGAGGGCAGAGATGAAGACACCCCTACTCATACTCCCATCCGACAGGAACTGGCTGGCAATCCACCAAACCCTTTTCCAGGTGGACCAGGGGGACCAGGAGGTCCAGGTGGTCCCAATGGCCCAGGCAGCGCCGATGGCCCCACAGGAAGTAACAATCCAAACCAGCAGGACATGTTCCTAGAATTCATGAACCTGTTACGAGGAGTCTCCGCCTCCCTCAACAACCCTAAACCAGCCACTGTCCATACCAAGGTCAAGGAACCAGAACCATTTGATGGCTCTGACCCTCGCAAACTAAAGGCTTTCATTGTCTCCCTTCAGTTGAACTTCAACGACAGACCTGCTGCGTTTGCAATGGATGCTAACAAGGTTAACTACACCATTTCATTCCTGGCCGGCACCGCGCTCAACTGGTTCGAACCAGACATTCTTAACCCCAATCCGCGGAATCCACCAGCCTAGCAATTCTCCTATGCAGCCTTCTTAGATGAGCTTCATAGCAACTTCGGCCCCTTTGATGCTATCAGAGATGCTGAAGATGCATTAGAACACCTTCGGATGTGCGATGGTGATCGGATCATGAAGTATATGGTCCAATTCAACCAGTACGCTTCACAAATTGGGTACGGAGATAACTCCCTCTGCCATGCCTTTTACCGTGGCCTCTGCACCCGTATCAAGGATGACATGGCACACCATGGAAAGCCAAACAACCTTCGTGATATGCGCTTCCTTGCCCAAGAACTTGATGCTCGCTACTGGACCCGGAAGACCGAAATTGCCCGGGAAAACTGGGACAATAAATTCCCCAACCCCAAATCCAAGGGGTCTAACACTTCTTCCTTGGACTCCAGCTCCACACCGAAATCTACTGCCCCTAAGTCCTATGCCGACAAGCTAGGCAAAGATGGCCGTCTTACTCAGGAAGAAAAAGACCGCCGGCGCCAGAACAACCTTTGCATGTTCTGTGGAGCCAAACACAAGACTGAGGACTGCAACAAGCAGAAGGCAGCAGCCTCTGCCAAGGGGCGTGCAGCAGAGGTTGACACTGCTCCCATGGAACCGGCCCCGATGGAGTCGGAAAACTAGGAAGCAACCCTGTTCCCTCCGTGCGAGTTCAGGGTTGCGTCGACTGTATTTGCACACTGGAGGTCATCACTCTCAATGCAACATCTCTTTCCAATCACTCCTTCCACATTCCCCTCTCAGCAGAATTGCTGACTACTACGGAACCCGATGGTTCCCCAACTTGTATCACCCTACATTTTCTTGCCCTTATTGATTCTGGCTCTAGCCACTGCTTTGTTGACACTAAGTATATAGCTGCCAATGAAATCCCCATTAAAACCATCCCTAGTGTGCAACTTCGATTATTTGATGGCTCCATCGGGAGCCGTATATCTCAAATCACAACCATCCCCATCTGTTTCCTGTCCGGAGACACCTTCCCCATCGACTTTTATGTCACTCCTCTGGATTCGTCTTGCAATCTTGTCCTAGGATACAACTGGCTCTCCCACTACAATCCACTGATTGACTGGGCTGAGAACAGTATTATTTTCCATTCAAGCTACCAGGACCCCACTCCAGCTCAATTCCGGGACTTCCGTGCCCACAGGACAACAGTCCACCCCTTTCCGAGCCTTCCAGCTCAATTTTGGGACTTCCATGCCCATCGGACTCTATCAGTCCAACTTCCGGAGCTTCACCCCATTCCAAGTCCACATCGGGTAGCCAGCGGACTTCATTCCTGTATGAACCCATCTACTCCTATCCTCCCTCAGAATCTTTTACTATGAAAGCACACCCAAAGATCTCCATCATATCCGCTGCCACATTCATCTGAGCCAGTGCAGAAGAAGGTGCCCAGCAGTTCACACTGCAGCCTTCTTTGCCTAATATTGGAGCCAAAGC
>NW_025065023.1:0-2451 GCF_019112545.1 Guyanagaster necrorhizus
ATTGGAACGTATTCTTGGTTCCGTCATTTTCCTAGTTCCTGTGCAGCTTTCCATCGATAACGACCAATAGTCTCTTCCATGATCTGCGAAGCAAGGTATATTTTTGGATTTTTGCTAGAAGAAAAGAATCAGATGGCGCCTATCGTGTGACGGGCACGCGCAGTTGGAGCTGTGATCGCAAGGCTCGCTCTTTGTATGAAACCCGGGCTTATAAGAATCTTCACGGAGTAGCTTTTTGTTTGACAGCTCTCAGTTCATCGCTCCTCTGGTCTTCGACTTGTCGCCGCGATAGACGTATCCCCTGTTCATCGTTTCGTCGATCACCGACATCGCGTCTCCATTGTAATTTGTAAGACGAATAAAACAACTCAGCATGATATATACTGATTCACACGTTCTCTGCTAGAGTATCGACGCTTTGTCCAAAGAACCTTCGTTACTTCGCAGAAAGGTACTCGAGCACATGTCACAGGTGCCTACACATATCTAACTGCTGTCACTTTCAGCTATTGTCAAAGCATGGGCGGTGTCATATCTTGGTTGTTTGGAGGCGGCGAAGTCGGGCCCAATCCGACAATGCAGGCCATCGAAGAACAGCATAGAAGAGAGGAGGCGGAGAGAGCTCAACGACACCTCGAGCAAATCGAACGAGAGAGACAGGAGCACGCCAAAAGACTGAGGCGGGCGCAAGAGGAGGCGCAAAGAGCGGCCCAAACTGCGGAGCAGCAAAGGCAGGAACAGGCCGAGAGAATCAGAGTCCAGCAGGAGGAGGTCCAGATGGCGGCTCAGATAGCAGCGCAGCTCGAGAGGGAGAAGGAAGAGCAAGCCGAAATTGCCAGACGAGAACACGAGGCTGCTCAGAGGGCTGCTCAGGCTGCCAACGAGTTGCAAGAGCAGGTGCGCAAGAAGGAAGCAGAGATGAAGAAAGCGATGGAGGTCCAGGAGGCGATGGAGGCGAAGTGGAAGACAGGTATTCGTCCAGTCGAATGGCCTTCCAAGGAGAAATACGAGGCGACGAAACGTCGTTTTTACAAGGAGGGCAAATTTCATCTCGCCATCACCGGAATTTCGGGAACGGGAAAATCGTCTCTCATCAATGCCTTTCGAGGCATTTGGGATGGTGACTCTGGTGCTGCTATGACCGATATCATCGAAAGCACGTCGGTTGTCACTCCCTACCCTGATCCGAATCCTGCCAACCCTTTTATTTGGTTCGACGTGCCAGGGTCGGGAACGCTCTCATGCTCTGATTGGACCTACTTCAATGACCAGGGCCTTTACATTTTCGACGCCATCATTGTTCTCTTCAACGACCGCTTCACTGCCACAGATATCGCTATTCTGAAGAACTGCGAACGATACAATATCCCGACGTATATCGTTCGTTCTAAATCTGATATTCACATTGATAATCTCATGAAGAAGAAAAGGCGGGGAGCTGGCGCGAAGAAAGACCCTGCCATGATTCTTGACGAGGCACGCAAGGAGTACATCGTGAGGACGCAGGAGAACGTCAGGTCGAATTTGATGAAGAACGATCCTCCTATCCGTTCCCAGCGGATGTACGCTGTCTCCCGGGATACATTGACGATGGTTGTGCGAGAGCAGCCGCTCGAAGATATGCTTGTGTTGAACGAGTACGAGCTTCTGAGAGACATCCTTCAGGATGCATACTCGCGACGATCTGAAAAATCTTACGGTTCGATGTCGGATCTGATGAAAAAGGCTGGCATGGACATTTTCGGATTCTTTGCGAACTGACACGACCGGGGTCCCTCCGCCTTGGACATACTAGCTAATCATCATGTACAATTGTTTGCTACAAATTTTTTCCTCTTTGTATGTAATGAAAAACTTCTTGCCCTAGTACTTCAGCTCTTCAGTACCGGACGAAATGCGGCAGTGCAGAAGCACGGCCTCTTCCGATCGGTTTCACGACTTGAGTTCCCACTAATGAATCCAACCTCTTCCTTCGTTCCCCCCTCACGTCTTTCACAAGAACGCGTATGCTAAACCTCATAGCATTCAATTCAGTAAATCTGCTCTTCACGTTTAGTACAATCTTCTTGGCACCGTGACTGTCAGGTTTCCTGGAATGATGTCGCACAACACCCTCCCTTTTCAACGTCCAGGAACTGTTCTAACAGCATTGTTTCATGCCTTGCTGCATGTAGGCCATGTGGCTTTCCGTAGTGCTTCATCCTTTTGTGTGGGGGCCTCATGATCACCATCCTTACCGCCCATTTTTGCTCTAACCCATACCAACGTTCTTCATCGATTATCAATCATCCCAAGAACATGACACTACAATCAGAAGGATCCGCCCGGTCATTCTGCGTTCATCTGACGAGTGATATGAGGGTGCGCCTTCCATTCGACATGAGTCCTCATCGATACTACATTGGATGTCGAATACACTGTGACAAGCGCCAGCTACAAGTTCCGTGGCAG
>NW_025065024.1:0-2291 GCF_019112545.1 Guyanagaster necrorhizus
CTGGCAGAAATCCAGCGACACGCACTAGTATCACGGTACAATCCCACCCGCAATGCATCCAGCCTCACCACGCCGATGCAAGTAGGCAATGGAAACTTTGCTTTCGGCGCCGATGTCACAGGTCTCCAAACTTTCCAGCCTTTCGCCATCATGTCTTCGTGGGGGTGGAAAAATGATTCTTTGCCCCAGGGTAAGACGATGGAAGATTTGGATGACTATCACGGCGTAAGTTGGTATAATCACGATCTACTTGTCGAGTATGATTTTGGGGGTGACGAATTGATTGAGCAATGGCTCACCTCGAATCCGAACCGTGTTAATATAGGACGGGTGGGGTTGGCGTTTCGGTCGGTTGAAGGAGAGGTACTCAACATGACGGAAAGTTACTTGACAGATATTCACCAGGAACTCGACCTTTGGACAGGAACAATCACAAGCGAATTCTCATTCGAAGGGGTGCCAGTTACTGTGACAACGACGTGTGCACAGGATCGGGACACCGTTGGAATCAGCATCGAATCCGCGCTGCTGAGCGACGGCCAGTTGGGTGTATTCGTGGATTACCCATGGAACGATGGTTCAGCATACTTCAGCGCACCCTTCGTCGGAAACTGGGACCTTCCTGCCAACCACACGACTTCGCTCAGTACTAACGTCAATAGGCACATCGCAGAGATTAACCACACGCTCGTCGCAGCGTCGTTCATCACTTACTTCGATGGCGATGCTTTCACTATATCCCGTGATTCTCCCGACGCTCATCGTTACACCATCCTACCCAGCGATTCTTCGTCGACCTTCCGAATGGCAATCACCTATGGACCTGGTATCGCAACCCCGACCGACAAGACAAGTTACGAGGCCACAGTCACTTCATCGCAAAAAGCATGGGACACCTTTTGGTCTCAGAGCGGTTTCGTCGACGTGTATACAGAGTCTTCGGATCTGAGAGCAGACGAGTTGCAAAGGAGGATTATTCTGTCGCGATATTTGATGCGGGTCAATGAGGCGGGAGACACGCCGCCCCAGGAGGTAAGTTAATTTCGGACTGTATATACGGTAGTCGATACTCATAGATCTTTACAGTCCGGACTAGTGAATAATGGCTGGGTGAGTGGCTTCGCACCATCCTAAAAGAAAGTACTTACAAACCTTTTACAGTATGGGTAAGCATCTTCAAGACAAATGAAGTATACAACACTTTCAACTCACAACTCGGATATTATAGCAAGTTCCACATGGAGATGTACTTTTGGCACTCGGCGCACTGGGCCCTCTGGAACAACTGGGAGCTGCTCAACCGATCTACCGATACCTACGCAAAATTCTTGCCATCCTCGATATACAGGTCCCAGGAACAGCAACACTGGCCCTCCGGTGCACGGTGGCCAAAAATGACCGACCCTTCAGGCCGCTCATCCCCAGGCGAGATAAACAATCTGCTAATCTGGCAGCAGCCGCACCCCCTCGTGTTTGCGCAGTATGAGTACCGGGCATCACCAACGATGGTGACGCTGCGCAAGTGGGAGGATGTGGTTCGGGAAACAGCCAACTGGATGGCAGATTTTGCATGGTACAACGAGTCCACAGGCGTCTATGACCTTGGGCCACCCATGTACGTCGTCAGCGAAGATACCAGTCCCAACGTGACTGTTAATCCTGCATTCGAATTGGCGTATTGGCGTTTGGGATTGGGATATGCCGAAGGATGGATGGAGAAACTCGGCGAAGAGGTCCCAACGAATTGGACGGTAGTCAAAGGCGATCTGGCACCGCTGCCAGTCAACAACGGCACGTACAAGGTGTACGAAACAATTGAAAACGACTTTTGGACGGATGCGATGTATACCAATGATCATCCCGCGCTAGTGGGACTATATGGATGGCTTCCGCAGACAGAGGGACTCAACCTGACGATTGCGAAAGCGACGGCTGAGATGGTGCGAGAGGATTGGAATATCACGAACTGCTGGGGGTATGCTCGGTCCACATTCATTTTTGTTTGGTAACTGAAGGGTTTACAGATGGGATTTCTCGATGCTTGCAATGTCGTCGGCACGTAGTGGGGACGGCGAGGAGGCCATTGAATGGCTGTTAAACTCCATTTTCACATTCGACGATGTTGGGATGCCAGGTGGTGGTTCGCGTGTACCTACGCCGTATTTCCCTGGCTCGGGTGGGCTCTTGTATGCTATTGCGATGATGGCAGGTGGATGGGATGGAAGTGAAGGGGATGCACCAGGATTTCCGAAAGACGGTTGGGTCGTTCGTCACGAAAATTTGAGTAAAGC
>NW_025065025.1:0-2260 GCF_019112545.1 Guyanagaster necrorhizus
GGTTAACTACACTATTTCATTCCTGGCCGGCACTGCACTTAACTGGTTCGAACCAGACATTCTTAACCCCAATCCACGGAATCCACCAGCCTGGCAATTCTCCTATGCAGCTTTCCTAGATGAGCTTCGTAGCAACTTCGGCCCCTTTGATGCTATCAGAGATGCTGAAGATGCATTAGAACACCTTCAGATGTGCGATGGTGATCGGATCATGAAGTATATGGTCCAATTCAACCAGTATGCTTCACAAATTGGGTATGGAGATAACTCCCTCCACCATGCCTTTTACCATGGCCTCTGCACCCATATCAAGGATGACATGGCACACCATGGGAAGCCAAACAATCTTCATGATATGCACTTTCTTGCTCAAGAACTTGATGCTCGCTACTGGACCTGGAAGACCGAAATTGCCCGTGAAAACCAGGACAATAAATCCTCTAACCCCAAATCCAAGGGGTCTAACACATCTTCCTCGGACTCCAGCTCCACACCCAAATCTACCACCCCTAAGCCCTATGCTGACAAGCTGGGCAAAGATGGCCATCTTACTCAGGAAGAAAAAGACCGCCGGCACCAGAACAATCTTTGCATATTCTGTAGAGCCAAACACAAGACCGAGGACTGCAACAAGCGGAAGGCAGCAGCTTCCGCCAAGGGTCATGCAGCAGAAGTTGACACTGCTCCCATGGAACCAGCCCCGACGGAGTCGAAAAACTAGAAAGCAACTCTGTTCCCTCCGTGCGAGTTCAGGGTTGCATTGACTCTATCCGCACACCAGAGGTCATCACTCTCAATACAACATCTCTTTCAAATCACTCCTTCCACATTCCCCTCTCAGCAGAATTACCGACTGCTATGGAACCCGACGGTTCTCCAACCTGTATCATTCTGCATTTTCTTGCCCTTATTGATTCTGGCTCTAGCCACTGCTTTGTTGACACTAAGTATGTAGCTGCCAATGAAATTCCCATTAAAACCATTCCTAGTGTGCAACTTCGATTATTTGATGGCTCCATCGGGAGCCGTATATCTCAAATAGCAACCATCCCCATCTGTTTCCCGTCCAGAGACACTTTCCCCATCGACTTTTATGTCACTCCTCTGGATTCATCTTGCAATCTTGTCCTAGGATACAACTGGCTCTCCCGCTACAATCCACTGATTGACTGGGCTGAGAACAGTATCATTTTCCGTTCAAGCTACCAGGACCCCACTCCAACCAATTCTGCGGCCTCCACCGCATCCCAGGGACTTCCGTGTCCACAGGACAACAGTCCATTTTTTTCTGAGCCTTCCAGCTCAAATCCGGGACTTCCATGCCCACAGGATAACAGTCCACCCCTTTCCGAGCCTTCCAGCTCAATTTTGGGACTTCCATGCCCATTGGACTCTATCAGTCCAACTTCCGGTGACATGCCCTCTCCATGTTCAGGCATGTAAAATTGCGAAAATTGCAAATACATGGACTGCATTCCAGTCCAGTAAGCATATAACAGAAAATAGGACTAGAGCACACAGAAACCTAGCTATCATAATGCTAAACTGAAGTAACAATAAGCAGAGTGCATGGCCTAGTAACAGACTAATACCAGAGGGGTTAGGCTGCATGTGAGGTCTCAGCACTTGGCCCTAAATGTGCCAATACTATCATGAGAGGATATGCTAAAAATAAAAAGAATATGATCGAAACATGATCGGCAATTCTGATCCCATTGATCAATGACGCACTGATGGAACATGCTTGAGAACAGAGATCCAGGACCCTAAGAAAGGTATCTGAATAACTGGGTGCTGAACAGAGAGACGCAATAATGGCAACAAGGAGATAAGTAGAGGAATATTATGCTCAGAGATGAATAGCACATGTGCTGCTCAGAGACTCGCACACATACTAATGGTGCTTTAGCGCGCTTAACACAGCGAGGGACTCCGCATCATACCGCGGTATGACATATACTATATTGGGAAAGTTAATTAATATATGCCAGGCCAGAAGCGGTGCGTTTCATGTGCCAGAGAGAATGTTGAGACACTAGAGAAGAGAACATAACTATTGTGGCTGACTCCAGACATGGGAGATAACCCCGGGGGTCCAGAACAGTTTACCGCTGTCAGAAATATCACCGGGGAGATAAGAAAGCGAGTAGACCTGGCGAGGCCAGCTAGCCGATGTCAGCTAGTAAAGGAACAGCGGGCACAGTCATCGCCCGGAAGAGAATAAGTGCGGCAACTGCGACATGCATGCGAGTAATACCAG
>NW_025065026.1:0-2014 GCF_019112545.1 Guyanagaster necrorhizus
ATATGCACCTCCTTATCCAGCTTCTTCTTTTTCAGGAACCCGATCAATCAATGACTGCAGTTACCGCAGTTTTTTGAAAAAATATTCAGGGAAAAGATTCAGACATGTTCAGTGATTATCAACATGGAATGTATTCAAAAAAGTAATTGTATGCTGCAATAGATCGTCAGTGGAAGCTGAATTTTGCCACCATATATTTAATGCAATTATAGCTGTGATTGCACAAATTACTTTTTGGCCGTTGTGCCATGCACCCTGCCGAATGTTCAATCATATCACACAGCCACTTATGACACAGCCACTTAATTATCTTTTATCTGATCGATCGATTTCATCATCGATTGATAGCCGGCGGCATCAACGTCAACATGCCGCGGGTGCTTAATATCGTTTGATCGTGATTCTCTACTTCCGCATTCGCTCTCCCGCCCCTCGTGCTCAACGTCTATTCCCGCCCTCTGGCGCGATCCACGCCTCTTCCGTCTGCCCCGCCAGCCGATCACAATCTCCGACCTCGACGCTAAATCCTCACCATGAAGATCGACCTTTGGATGAACTGGAGCGTCGCTCGGACACAAAGCAACGCGCAATTGGCTACGTTCAAGTCGGATCTGGTGGAATGTGTAAGGGCCCAAGAGCAGGAGGTCAGAGCGCAGTTGGGGTATATGCCGATGGACTGGCTACTTCTGTAAGTGCCGTATGCACCTGTCATGATCTGATTAATTTTAGATCAGGGAGTTGGATCATGGGTCTGACCTTCATTGGACGATCCGGGGATCGAATTCAGGAATCAGGGTCTGGGCGATCCACTGCACGGTCAGCAGTACTGGTGACCATTCGCCCTGTGGGCAAACGCAATGGGAGGACCACACTGGAAGAACGAGTACCCACTACAAACTCCACTGGCTGGGAGATGAGATGCTGTAACGTGAGTTTCGTCATTCTACAGAACCAAATTACCTCTGATGTTTCGCAGGAGCACAGAACACTTTCTTTTCATGACACAACCATAGCTGTTGATTTCTTCTTGATAATCGCCACGTTCTTTTGTACTTAGCATTGTTATATTCTTGTAGCATACTTGCCGACCACATATCTTGACAACGTAGACTTCCACACCATACCATAGTCATTGCTATACCTAGTGTACATTTATTGCCAAAATGTAAAATAAATCTGTAGCATACTGAATGTTATTTCTACCCAAGATTTATTAATGAAGGCCGTATTCTGCTCTCCATGTGAAAATTGGTGATTTACCGCGCAGTAGATGCGCTCACTACAAGATTCTAAATGACAAGAATGGTCATATTTCGAGAATCGGTCATGTACCACGGACTGTATGCGCTACCTACGCCGTTTCTAAAACACAAAAATGTGCATATTTCGAGATTCGGTAATGTACCACAGACAGGATATGAGCCCTACGCAGTTTCTAAATGGCAAGAATGGACATATTTCGAGAATCAGTCATGTACCGCGGACTGTACACACTACCTACGCCGTTTCTAAAACACAAAAATGTGCATATTTCGAGATTCGGTAATGTACCACAGACAGGATATGAGCCCTACGCAGTTGCTAAATGACAAGAATGGACATATTTCAAGAATCGGTCATGTACCGCAGACGGGATGCACTCCCTACTACATCCCAGAATGGAAATTGTACGTGATACAAAAAATTGATGATCAACCGCAAAATTGTAGGGCTCCTGCTGCAGTCCATTGGTATTTAAGGGAGGTCAAATACTTTGAAGTATTTTGTGCTGGATTTATTGGGTAAATCCAGTGTTGGAACATAAGCTGAATGTCAACACCAAGCCAACTTGACAGATTAATCCATTGGCATCTGGATATGGTAACTAGGCTCAATTGTACTCACTCATACTCTTGAGTACAGCTTCATTTGCTCCCACAGTCATTATTCCCTTGATACTTATGTTTCTATGATACTTATTTTTTATTTAAATACAACTGTATTCTGGTACATTGAATACAATCTTCATTCATTC
>NW_025065027.1:0-1993 GCF_019112545.1 Guyanagaster necrorhizus
CCACCACTAAGATTCTAACCCGCCGACAGGTCCGCTGGTCCGAATACCTATCCCAGTTCAACCTAGTAATCCGGTTCCGCCCTGGAAAACTTGGTGGGAAACCGGATGCGCTCACTAGATGATGGGACATCTACCCTAAAGAGGGGGATAGCCAATATGCCCAAATCAACCCACACAATTTCCGACCCGTGTTCACCCAAGAACAACTCTCTGCGTCACTCCAAGCAACCTATCTCGAAGGCCCCACCCTATGGGCTAGCGCCATCATGGATATCGACAAACTCCACACCAATATCAGACAAGCACAATCCTCTGATGCTATGTTCTCTGACAGCCTCTGCCAGGCCAAGGCCGCTTCCGAATCCTCTCCCTCTCAATGGTCCATTGACAAATCCAACATCCTTCGCTTCAAAGGCCGCATCCACATCCTGGACTCCGACGATCTCTGTCTCCGTATACTACAGAACAATCATGACCACATCTTGGCAGGTCACTTTGGTCAAAACCGGACATTAGAACTAGTCCGGCAGAACTACACCTGGCCAAAGATGCATGAATATGTCTGACACTATGTTAAGTCCTGCACAGTTTGTGGGCACAACAAGGCACCCAGACACTGCCCCTATGGGTTACTGAAACCTCTGCCAGTTCCCGAACAGCCATGGGATTCCATTTCCATGGACTTCATTGAACAACTACCGGACTCCAACAGATTCACCGCCATCTTAGTAGTCATAGACCGAGCTAGCAAGCAAGCCATCTTCATTCCCACTCATGACACCATCAACTCCATGGAGCTCGCCCAACTTTTCCTTATCCACGTATTCTCCAAACATGGGGTACCCAGTCACATCACATCTGACTGCGGCTCCGAATTCATCTCCCAATTTACTCATGCCTTAGCCATGGCCCTTGACATGGAACTCCACCTTACCTCTGGTTATCATCCAGAGGCTGACGGCCAAACTGAATGAGCAAACCAAACTCTGGAACAATACATCTGCATCTACTGCTTCTACCAGCAGGACAACTGGGACACCCTCTTACCCATTGCTGAATTCGCCTACAATAATGCCCCTAACACGTCCACTGGAATTTCCCCATTCTTCGCTAACAAGGGTTACCACCCCAACATCACTGTTCACCCTGAAAGGAATATCACCTCTGCCTGGGCCCGAGATTTTGCGGTCAACCTTGATGAACTCCATCAATTACTGAAGGATGAAATTTCTGAAGCCCAGTCTCGCTACAAGACCCAAGCAGACAAGCACCGGATTCCGGCACCTCCGTTCACAGTGGGAGACAAGGTTTACCTCAGCTCCAAACATATCAAAACCACCTGCCCGACCAGAAAATTCTCGGAGAAATACCTTGGTCCTTTCAAAATCATAGCCCAACCTGGTATCCACTCCTTTACCCTGAGGCTTCCACCGGACCTCCAGTCCATTCACTCTGTCTTCCATGTGTCACAATTGGAACCCATAGAAGAAAACACCATTCCTAACCGAATCCAACCACCACTGCCTCCAGTTGAAGTTGACGGAGAAGAACATTTTGAAATAGCCCAAATCCTCGACTCTAAACTGGACCGCCGGTTCTGCTGCCCACTGCTGTACAAAATCCAGTGGCTAGGATACGAAGGTACCAACAAAGAATTTGCTTGGTTACCGGCCTCTGAGTTCTCCGCCAATGAATTTATTGAAGAATTCCACCACCAATACCCAGACAAACCAGGACTCTTGTCCAAAGTTATTCAAACATCCCATTCCTAATACAGTGCTACTCTGGACACCACCATCACCCCACCTTACCATTTCAATCACTTTTACACTTTCAAAATCGAAATCTTGTATTTACATTTCTTTTCTCCACTACCAACATCCGACGCCCTTTCTATATACATTTCATACAAAAGATATTACAAAGAAGCGGAACCCGAACTCTCCCCCCGCTCCTTCAACTCCTCTATATCCTCGTCCAGCCCCTTCAACAG
>NW_025065028.1:0-1864 GCF_019112545.1 Guyanagaster necrorhizus
TAAGGTATTCTGATTGGTGGAGGTCAGTACAACCATGTATGTTGTTCCTGTTCTGGTTTCCATCCTTCTCTTTATAGAATGCATCGTCGAATGTTTCACCAGCACTTCCAGCCTCGTGCACTTCCGGCGTACTATCCTGTGCAGATGAAAGCGACGTTGGTTTTGCTACAACAGCTGCATAAATCTCCCGACGCTTTTGTTCACCATATTCGCCAGTGAGCTGGGTGTACCCGATAGCCTGTTCTAAGAAACTGACGGCCTTCTAGCCATGCAGGCTCTGTCATCATGAAAATCGTCTACGGATATGATGTGGATCCGAACGGTGATCGATTTGTGGAGTTGGTGGATCGTGCGATGGAAAGCATTCGCATCGTTGCGAACGTCGGAGCCTTTTTCGTTGACTTCATCCCTATTTTGAAATATCTTCCACGTGAGTGTTCTTTACTTTCCTGCTCAGGCTGGTAATGTAGGCACTGTGAAGGTTGGTTGCCTGGCGCAGGTTTTATTAGGCGAGCGCAAGCCTGGAGAAAAGACGTCGACGACATGTTAGAAGAACCATTTGAATACACAAGAGAATCCATGGTATGTCTTCACTTACTCTTTCATTGATATCGGTCTGGTTAAGTCTTGCTCCAGGCGAAGGGCCTTGTACCCCCTTCATTCGTCTCTGAAAATCTAACAAAAATGCAAAAGACCGAGGTGGCAGACACCCCAACGCACCTTGAAATCATACGGAACACAGCTGCGGTTGCCTTTGCTGGTAAGTGTTTCTCGGCGCTCGCTGAAGATCTGATCTCATGTTTTAATTAGCGGGAGCTGACACGGTAGGTTTTCACCCTTGTGTATCGTTCAGAGTCTCCGAACCGTCCAAAGACCGTGATCGTCGTCCTTTCCACGATGCTTGCATTTCTTCTTTATCCCGAGGTACAAGCCAAAGCCCAAGCCGAATTGGACGCCGTGGTTGGTCATGGCACCCGCTTGCCGAATTTCGATGACCGTCCGCAACTGCCCTATATTGACGCTATCGTGTTGGAAGCTATGAGATGGAACTCTGTTGTTCCACTGGGTATGTGCTCTCAGATCTACGAGCACACTTGACTTGATAAATTCCATTTAGGCGTTGCTCATCGTACCATGAAAGAGGATGTTTACAGAGGTTACTACATTCCTGCAGGTACGTTCCAAATACATTTTTTCTTCTCGGTTTATGATTATGTGCCCTTTGTAGGCGCGATCATCATTGGAAACGCTTGGTCAGTCACCAGTCAATGTATGACCCAGCCTCGGATTGACAGACGATGTAGGGCCATGCTTCACGACGAAAAAGATTATCCCAACCCTCTGGTGTTCGACCCCGGCCGGTTCATCCCTCGAGACGGGAAGGAACGCCAACCTGAACCCACAGTGGCGTTTGGTTTTGGAAGACGGTAAGCGTTGTGTGATGTATCTATGTCGACCACTCTTGACGGTATTCTTCCAGCATCTGTCCTGGCCGTTATATCGCTTTGAACACTGCCTGGATTGCTATCGCGTCCATGGTTTCGACTTTGTCATTCACGAAGGCCGTGGATTCTGAAGGTCGAGTTGTTGAACCAAGCGAAACCTTTACGAGCGCTTCTTTGAGGTAAGGCTTCCGTATTGGATGTTCGGTGCCGTATTTTTTAATTCTACGTGTAGCTTTCCCGTTCCTTTCAAATGCACGATCAAGGCGCGTTCTCCTCAGACACAGGCGTTGTTAGATTAGGACGGGTTGTACCCATTTTGGAGGAACTGCTTTGGTTAGAAGTCTGATTTACGATCTTGGCTATGAAAGTGTACGATAAGAATTCGGTATCCCTCAACTTGTAATGTTGCTATTCACTCT
>NW_025065029.1:0-1851 GCF_019112545.1 Guyanagaster necrorhizus
TGGCAGTGATCCACTACATAAAGGACCATCCTGCCGCCTCACTGGATCAGTTAACTCTGCCTGGAACCTTTCCCACGATGGAGACTCTGATACTCGGTGTTGATGATGCCGGCTGGGGAAGAACGTACGGTAAAACGGTCGTTGATGTCGTCCGCCAACGCCTTAATGAAAAACGAGCGGCGGAATTGAATGTCACAAAACTATTTTACTTGCGTATAGATTGTGTCGGTGATGAAGTCATCCACCAACTAAGAAGCGACGGGCTTGATGCACTTGAGGACGAAGGTTTGTATTGGGGGAAAGGGGAGTCACCGTACCTTGAAGTTGAGGAATATTGGGTGGGAACCTGGTATAGTGGGTTAAATATCTATGTGCAGCGGGAATTCGAAAACAGCTAACAGTACTTACGAATTTGGTAGGATAGTGCTGCACAATAAACTGGTATTCCCTATCTGCCACATCATAAATCACGAGCTACTTTTTGCGGATGCTCCGTCAAACATTTGGTTGCTGGGCTGGCACTTATTGAAAGGATTCACCATTTTATGTTATATACAGAGGTGGTATTTAAAGGATCCAATCATACCGCATCGCTGTTAGACCAGTTGACCGTAACCGGAATCATTTCTGAGTTGATAGAATTGAGGCTCGATGTCGATGCTGGTACTGATTGGGAACGAAGATATGGTAAAAGGGTTTTCGATGTCGTGTGCGAACGTTTGATGAGGAGCAGGCGACCACTTTGAGTGTCGCAAAGCTCAGGCTATCCCATCTGGATGTAATGTGTGTACTACGGGCCTGGAACTGTTAAATCGGGTTCATGTCGACGTTATTAGTTACGACATGACCAAAAATTACACATTTTCCAGTCCTTTCAGGGTCGCCAAAAAGTACTGGCGGGACGAACACATCGCTTACGATTTAGGTAGTGGGCGGGCACTGCTTGCATTCCTGATTCAGGTGTAAATGGGACCACAACTTAAAGGTACGATCCCGAGGTACAAACGATTAATGATTATGAACATGCGAAAATTTAAAAAGGCCGTTCTGCAAGAACCTCTGATACTTTCACGATCAACGCAGTCTTGCTCCTAAGCTCCACAGCAAAATACGTTTTCGCTCCTCCAACACCTTTAGTCCTGACCACTTGGAATATTCGGTCATACTCTTCCGGTGCGTCGACTCGTCTTATCGTGCATACGAAATCCCTCTTCTTCGTGTATACCAGGAGATCCTCGTTGAACCTTACGTTTTGTCTGTTCGAAAATACGTCAAAGGGTACTTGCACCTTGATAACGATGCTCTTGGGTGATTCAGCCGAGAGGTTCTTCGGTGTGTGCGCGAAGCGGTGATGAGACTGAGGCGTGTCGGGCGCGGGGATAGACAAAAGGTCTGGAGAAAACATGGCGGTTGGTTGGACGAACCCGTTTCGAGCGTCGGCGTAGCATGGGATGAGGGTGATAGTGTTCCGTGTGGAGAATGGTTGACAGAGGGGCTTGTGGGTAGACCAGTGCGAACCTGAGTGAGATGTCAGGAGGGTATAATATGCTACAAAAGGTGAAACGAAACGCACGCTGACACGCTGTCGAACGATACCTCGCAGTCTGACACTCTGAGCATAGCCTGCATTGGACACCGTCTCCTCCTGGTTTCTTGCAAAGTTCGCATGCCTTGCCGTCCATCCGTTTCTTGTCCCCTGAACGCTTCCTGAGCCATCGCTGCACCGCGGCTGTCACCTCTGGGCCACACTTGAGCTGAAACTCCCGTGGCTTGACTCCGTCTGCGTCTGCAATGTCTATGTCGGCGCCGAATTCCATGAGGAGGTCGATAGCGCCGATTCCGTTGGTCTGG
>NW_025065030.1:0-1841 GCF_019112545.1 Guyanagaster necrorhizus
GATGAGATAGGGAGGAGTGAGTACAAAGTGTAGATGGCTTATCCAAGTTGATAATCGAACTGAGTAGCTATGATGATGTACATGGCTTTATATACTAATAGTAGCTAATTCCGAGTCGGGTTCCATTGGGTTCCGGTGTCGGTATTCGTTACCAAGTTCAGGGTCTAGATATTACAATGTGAAATACAGATGTGAAATGATACTGATGAAATAAAATTAGTAGGTAATGGGAAGCAGTCGGAGTCCGGTGGGTAGTGTGATTGGATTTGCAGTTGGTTGAGGTGACACGGAGGCCAGCGGCATGTGCATAACAGATGCAGCCTATATCTCTATAAACATGCCTCCTGAACCAACATGAAAACCGCATGCTAAACCTGGAAATCCATATGAGCATACAAAACAGAAGGAGAAAGTTCCAATGTACACATCATCAGCTCAGCCTTCAAAGCAGATCTCCTGCCCACACCTTACAACAGGAGACTGGCTTGTAGTATTCAAACATGTTGATAACCATCCTTCCCATCAACATGCTGACATTGTGGCACATTTTGCAAACTAAAAGGAAGGTGCACTGCTCTTTACCCAATCAACTCTTTCACAGAAACTGACATCTCATACAAAAATTGAACAGCATGCAAATGAGAACCCTAATGCACTATCATCCAAAAAGTCTCATATTGTCACCTGACCTAATATGGAGCATGCTGTTGCATTCTAGTATCAGAACATGTAGCTTCGAGATGAGACTGTGACTGGTGCAATGCTGATAGAGAAGCGAAATCAGATTGAAAATCTGATGAATATTCCAGAGGATCAGTGTTTGAGAGGAGAGGGATGGTTAAGGTCATTCTGCAAGGCATGAAAGATTCAGGAGGTTTGGTGGCATGAAGAAGCAGGCTCAGTGGATATGATGGCAGTGAAAAAAGAACATATGTGTCTTCACAGCATTATGGTGAAATATGTGATGCAGGACAGATGGAATATTGATGAATCTGGTCTTGTCATTTTTGCCATCCCAGATTGTACCTTGGCATCTGGTCCTATAAGTGGATGAAAACAGGACAAGTTCCACATCACCATGTGTTTTGCTGTGAATGCAGATGGGAGTGAGCAGATGCTAGTTGTTTTCATTGGCAAGTCAAAGCAACTATGGTGTTTCAAGAAAAAGAGTCCAATAGCAATGGGATTCTATTATCAGAATAACAAGAAGACCTGGATGATGAGCAAAATATTTATGGAGTGGGTAAAGATGTTTGATTTAAAGATGAAGAGGGAGATGCAGCAGATTCTGCTGACTTTGGACAACTTTTGAGAGCATTCCATGGCTTATACACTCTATAACACAAAGCTGGAGTTCTTCGAGCCCAATATGACTCCACATGTTTAGCTGCTAGATGCTGGTATTATCTGCTGCTTCAAGGCACATTATTGGAATGCCATATGTATCTGTGCACTTGATCTTAATGATCTTGGAGAGTCTGAAATCTTCAAGCTTGATCTCCTTGAAGCTATGACTATCACTTGTGATACTTGGGCAAATGTCAGCAGTGAAATGATAGCAAACTGCTGGAAACACACTGGTATAATGCCTGACAATGCACCCAAGTCACAGTCTACCACACTATCTAATGATTTCCAAGATGCCTCACTCCTCAAGTCTGCATAGAATCTTGTTCATGACTTTGCCTCAACAGACAAATACATGCTTCCAGTGATTGAACAGGCATTGCAGAATCTGCTTGGAAACCAATATGCTGATGCTGACTGGCATCCTGCTCTTATGGCTATTATGAATGCAGAGAATGATGTTGGTAAAGCACTGGAGGCAGTCAATCAGTTGG
>NW_025065031.1:0-1611 GCF_019112545.1 Guyanagaster necrorhizus
AAATGAATTTCAGATAGTATCTGGAAAATCGACCAACCTCATGCTGGATCTGTTCTGCCATCCTTCGTGCCGCACTCTTTGCAGCGGGGCTGACAAGAAAACCGATGGCATCCTTTAGGCTATCTACCGTAAGACTCTTTGGAGGAATCGGTGCAGGTCCAGCCCCGGCCTTATGAATCATATTACCCCAAAATCCTTGGTCACCGAAGAACGGAACAACAACAGTTGGAAGTCCCTTAGATAGTCCAGCCGCAGTAGTTCCTGCACCACCATGATGAACAACTGCTGCAACACGTCCGTTTGAAAAAAGCCAGTCATGAGGTATATTTCCAAGAATGAAGATATGTGACGGAATGGAGACGCCTCCGAGCCCTCCCTGAAAATCACCAAGCGTAAGCGCATGACACAGGTTGAAAATAGGAATCGGATGCACCCATCCAGCGGATACAAGAGCTCGGACGCCAGCTTGCTTCGTTGCTTCAAATATAGTACCTTTGGATACCAAGTCAGACTTAGATTGTCACAACGGTAAAAATCGTACTTGTCATTGCAACGGGATCGTCTACTACGACTGAACCGAATCTGACAACAATAAGACCCAAGGGTAAACGATGAAATGGATACATACCCTATGTATATTGGTGCATCACCGGACGCCAGGAATGCAGCAAGGTCATCTGGCGGCGTATAATTCGTGGCCAAGTCCAAAAAATAGAAGCCTACGACATCTAGTGGCAGGTGAGGATGGTATATAAAATTGGCTGTGAATCCCACAGACCGATATGGTTCTTCCAATCCTTCGGTTTCGGTACAAGAGCTGGGCTCATACAGTATGTCCAGGGAACCTTGCAAGTATCGAGAGCGGCCGGACCCGATCGCGCGGACAGAGGTGCTAAGCCGAGGGTTCGTGTACGCAATTTATTGATGATGTCGCCCATTCTTGAGACTACAGTTAGCACCAACCAATAGGAATTATAAGATAACCCAACCCTTGCCAAGTCAGGAGTTCTGCCAGTGGATAAGTCAGATAATTTGTCAGGCCTCGTCTTGCATTCGAATCTTTGACATTGACAAGAGGATGAGGGAAGGCCGATGTCGCACTCCTGGGATGGAGGATAATCAGCTTGTTATACCGTCGATGCAAACGTGCCTCACCATGGCATGGCTAAAAGGACAGCATTAGAATGAAGAGATGCAAGCGGGAGGAATACTGACTAAACGATAATAAGAGGGGAATACCCAATGCTTCGGCACAATGAATGTGGGCAAAAGACGGAGGATTCGCTATGATAGCATCAGCGGTGAAATTTTTCCCTGTTTGAGGGCAACGCGAGTGACATGAAAGCCAGCATCCATTCATCATCTCAGCGAGCATCCTCCGCTTTCTTGGTATATCGCCATTAGTTAGGGAATCCACGCCGGGTATTAGTCCAGGATCTATAGTAAGGCACGAAGGTTAGTTTTTACTGCTTATTATACATCACCACGCCATGACATACTCTTCACCATGTAGCTCATCAGGTCTTGTGGATTTCCTCCAATGTCGAAGAACTCTAACTCTTCTTTGGTAACAAACGTTCTGAACGTCTCGTGTGTCGCTATTCGTACGCG
>NW_025065032.1:0-1598 GCF_019112545.1 Guyanagaster necrorhizus
AAACAGGATTCACTAATAATACTACCTACTTATTGTATCTCTTTCTGTCTCTGTGCTCATTGTCCTAGAGCATCGTTACCATACATAAAAGGCTGGTTGTGTGTTGTCGAGCAATGCTGTTGTGGCAAAGGACAATGACAGACTTGGCTAGTTGTAATGACTAAGCCTGGTCCCACAGTCCTAAGCACTTGTTCTGGCACCCTGACTAAGCATAAATAGGGGTCAAATAAAGGAGAAGAGTAGAAAATCATAATATTACCCTCTCCTTAAGACCATCATCCCAATGGCTTAATTTAGGGATAATTCATAGTCATGTATGGCATTATCAGTGTTCATGAGCTTCTTGTTCACCCACTGGTTGGATTCTGGCCTGTAACCCTTCCAGCTGACCAGATAATCAATAGTGGTCATCATTCTCCCCCCTTTTGCCCTGATTTTTCACAGTTTATGGTTCAAAACTTGGTCAACTTCATAATGTTCATCATCATCAATGAGGTCTGAGGGTGGTGGTGATGGTCATTCCTGGTTAGAGAAAGTGGGTGCAATGTACAGTGTCAATAGTGTCTCATTGAAGACATCATGAATCTTCCATGTGTTGGGTAACTGGAGCTTGTAGGCACTAGCCTCCACTTTTGAGATTATGAGGAAGGGTCCAGTGCACTTATCTGCTAGCTTGTGCTTGGGTCATAGCAGGTGGAGGTTGATGGTGTCCAACCAGATCTTGTCATTGATGGTGTAATCATGAGTCATCTGAGAATGTTTGTCATACTAGATTTTCATAGTTTTGGCTGCCTTTTCAAGAGCGGCCTCAGTTTCTTTATGGATTTTTGTCATAGTGGCTGCAAAGTTGCCAGATACAGGAGTGGTCATTTGATGTCACTCAGTTTGTGCAACATTGGGGTGTTGCCCATAATTAATAAAAAATGGGGTTTTTCCCATTGCTGAGTGTACCTAGTTATTGTGTTGGAAGGTAGCGAGAGCCAACCATTCCATCCAGTCATCTTGTTGATAGTTTATGAAGAGGCGAAGATACTTTTCTATCTTCTGGTTTATGCACTCCATTTGCCCATCAGTTTGGGGGTGATAAGCAGTAGATGTGTTGCATTTGATGGAAAGAAGGTGGTAGAGGTCATCCAGAAACTTTGAGACAAATTGAAGTCCTCGATCAGAGATAACCACCTGCAGCATACTGTATTTGTGTTAGACCCAAGCATCACATGAGTGAGACCTTATGATAAATGGCTGTCCCTTTGCACTTTGAGGGATCAGCTGAGTTCACAGAGTGGGTCTCCCCTCTGGATGACTCAAGGTCTGTGGTAGACTTGAGGTAGAATAGTGATGATAAACTTTTGCTCGAAGCTGGAGTTTTAGGCCAGCAAGAGCAAGCTCTTAAATACCATACATGTAGGGCTATTCTTACTACGTGTCTATTGTGGTTTCCTCTGTCCTTTGTCTGTTCACCCTTGGTCATCATTATGGTACATAAAAGGTTTTTTGTGCATCGCTGGTTGTCATGGGTGACTTGTCATTGAACAGTTGCTCGATCTTGTTGTGCTGACTAAGCCTTGTCCCACAGTCACCAGGTGTCCATTCTGGGT
>NW_025065033.1:0-1553 GCF_019112545.1 Guyanagaster necrorhizus
GCTAGCAAAAGCAGGACCAAAGGCAGCAAATTCGGGTTTTTGCCAATCGATGATTTGATCTCTGATCAAGGAGAGCTGGCCTTACAAGTAGTACAGAAGGTTGATGGAACTATTGAGATTGAAGCCTATGCCAAGCCAGAAAGGGGAATAAAGTTCTCACCAGATGAACTTTGTGATAACTTCCTACTGGCATCACTGGAGCAGGAATATGATTTGAAAAGAGATAAGGCAGCAACAGAATTGTTACAATCCTACTTTAACAGAGATGGAGATATTATTAAGAATCCTAAGCAAGTCAAAGGTGACTTGGGATTGGTGGAGAGTAAAGAGGGAGCAGACTCGCCGCTAGCCTCCATTTTCACTGGCAAAAAGTACAAGCCAGTGGCTCTAAAAGTAAAACCGCTTTTAGCAGACCTGCCAGACAAGTTCCGAATAGTAAGGGACATAAAGGGTGATCCACTAGCGGATATGCCGGAATTAAATCCACACCCACCAGATTATGTTCCCACTGAGCGGTACAATGAAGAGAGAAAGGCAAAGATAGATGCAAACCATCCTGAGGGCTTCTTATGGCCAGAAGAACGGAAGCTAGTACACCATTTCATGACTATCCAAGAGAAGGCATTTGCCTGGGATGACTCAGAAAGAGGGCATTTTCGAGAGGACTTCTTTCCTCCAATAGACATTCCTGTAGTTCCCCATACTCCATGGGTACTTAAGAATATTCCCATACCCCCAGGGATATATGAGGAAGTCTGTCAGATTATTAAGTCAAAAATCGATGCTGGGGTGTATGAACCTTCAAATTCATCTTACCGGTCACGATGGTTCTGTGTTGTAAAGAAAGATGGAAAGAGTCTTCGTCTAGTACATAGTTTGGAACCGTTAAATGCTGTGACTATTGCGCACTCAGGTATTCCACCTGCTACCGATGAATTATCAGAACATTTTGCTGGCAGAGCTTGTGGAGGATGTTTGGATTTGTATGTGGGATATGATGAGAGAGACATAGCCATCGAGTCTCGAGATTATACTACATTCCAGACACCCTTTGGTTCCATGCGATTGGTGAAGTTACCGATGGGTTGGACTAACTCAGTTCCAATATTCCATGAGGATGTCACACATATTCTGAGAGAAGAGATTCCACATGTAACTCGACCATATATCGACGATGTGCCAGTAAGAGGGCCAGGAACCCGCTATGAAACTGGGGATGGAGGGTATGAGACAATCCCAGAGAACCCTGGTATTCGTCGTTTTGTATGGGAACATATGCAAAACATGAATCGAGTGGTACAAAGGATGAAGTATTGTGGAGGGACCTTCTCAGGGCCAAAGACATACTTGTGTGTAGAGGAAATGATGGTGGTTGGGCATTTATGCACTTATGAAGGGAGAAAGATTGAGGCTGACAGAGCAGGAGTCATAAGCCGTTGGGGGCCCTGTAAGCATCTCTCCGATGTGCGGGCTTTTCTAGGGACGTGTGGTGTCTGTAGGAAGTTCATTAAGGATTACTCCAAAATTTCAGAACCGCTAGTCAAATTGACAAG
>NW_025065034.1:0-1530 GCF_019112545.1 Guyanagaster necrorhizus
TGCTTGACGTCGAAAAGCCACCCCTTGAGCTCATCCAGACAGCTCGTGAGCTGGGCGTGAAGATCGTTGCCTACTCTCCGCTCGGTCGTGGCCTCTTGACAGGCCAAATCCGCTCTCGAGATGACCTTGAGCCGACTGATTTCCGCTTGACGGTGCCCAAGTTCAGTGCAGAGAATTTCCCAAAAATTCTGTTGCTTGTAGACAGGATTGGGGACGTGGCGCAGAGACATGATGCGACACCAGGACAAGCTGCGCTTGCATGGATTCTGGCGCAGGGCGATGATGTCTTTGTCATTCCAGGGACGAAGAAGATCAAGGTTAGTTCAACCTTCACCAATGATTAGAGTTGTGGCTCATCATTCGGCTTGATTAGTACCTGAAAGAAAACCTAGGTGCTGGGTCGCTCAAGCTGACACCACCGGAGATTGCGGAGATACGACAAATTGCTGAAGAAACGGAGATTCCGGGAGACCGCTACGGACCAGGATTCTTGGAGTTGACATACGTCGAGAGTCCGGCATTGAAATGAACATGTGCGGCTCAATAGGCAAGGGGCCTTTATCCTGCTTCAACGATGCATCCACTTCTTCCTGAACAGCAACGTGCTCTGGTTTGCTTGTTGAGACTTTTGATGTGGATGGGAGGGTAGTTCGCTCTATTGGTTAACGGTAATCACCGACATATTGAATCCTGCAAATTAGTTTAGTTCCGAGTCATTTTTATAAACAGTATAGATTATGTACCACTGTCTTTAAAATATAGAACGATGGCCCCCCTCTCAACTTCCCTTTCGCACGCATACGAAGCATCTAATCGGCGTTGCTATAGCTCGTGATCATATCATAGTGAAGATTTCAAAATGGATCAAGTCGAAGAAAACAGTACCAGTGTGTGCCACCAACAAGTATTAACAGATATATGAGCTAGAGGAGTGATAGTAAGTGAGAAAACTCAAAGATTAGTGAAGTTCGAGCGGTGTCAAACAACAGAATTCGTAGATTTCGAGAGCAGTCTTTTTTATTACGGAAAAAATGTCTAGTCCTAACTGAGTCTAAGGTAGAGTCTAAGCTACTGCTTGTTAGTTCCAGCGAGTCAGAAGTTTGTCTTTAGGTAGTAAGATGTCTGGAACTCCTGAACCGTGAGTACGTGCTATGTGCCGCACCAAGCCTTATCTGCACTACCAATTCTTTGCCTCTCTCGTTTTACGTTTGGTGTCTTTTTAACCTGAAAGAATTCCTGACATTGCTATGGCTAACAGTGATGTCGACAGTTGCTGCGGTCTCCCTGACTGTGGTGTCCGCAGGAGCGAGGACTCTTGCCGCAACAGTGACTCTCGTGCAGCGGCTCCGACCCCGAGTATAGAAGCCGCCGATCAGCCATGCTCCTGTTGTTCCGGTGGCGACAGTCTTGAAATTGATGATACGCCGGCAGTCCAAAGCAGAGTCGATTGCGCTGCAAACGCGGCCGAGTCGAAGCAGCAAGTTTTCATTCGTAAGGTTCGATAGATGTGAAGTGTGCTACTAATATTAG
>NW_025065035.1:0-1477 GCF_019112545.1 Guyanagaster necrorhizus
AGGACCTTGTCGTTGCCGTTAACCGGGCGACCCCTTACTTGGTGCGTGCTTACTTCCTACTTATTAGCTCGTTCATGCCTACTTTGCCTTTCTAGGCCACATATCATGCCGGCCTCATGCATTTCGACCTGCGTGACTCCAACTACGGCGTGTCCTTCCGTCTAGAGCTTGACAAGCTCGTTCAGCGTATTCCTACCCATCTCCAATGCAAGGAGTGGAAAGCTTGGGCACTTACGGAGGTGGAGCGTAAGAATTCCTTGGTATGTCCCCTTATTTCCCAGCCTGCTTCGCTCGCTCATGTTTCCCTCATGCTAGTGGGACTACGACGCTTCTCTTCTTCTGCCTGGAGAGCCGGGTTATAAGGATGGGAATCCATCCTCCGTTCCCCACCGGCTCCTGCTCCCTTCACGCGCTATCTCTGCCCCCCCTGCTCCAGTGGTCATTGGCCCTACTGCCTTAGTCCCCAAGGTCGTGGAACCCGAGGCTAGCTCATCTGGGGGAGTTCTGATCTTTGTTGCTCTTCTGTGTCTCTGTTAGCTCATACTATTGCCCTACTTGTAGAGTCCCCCGGCCGACACCTATTAGGACCCCCCAGGTTTCACGAGAACCTAGTGAGTTGCGCTCTGTCTCTCTCCTTCTTACTGTAGCTCCTTTCCTTTTTCTAGGTTTCCCTCCTGTCACTAAAAATACTGTCTCTGTGGTTCTTCCAGCTGTCAGTTCTGGCTCGGTAGGTTGTTCCTTTTCGTATCCGGATTTTCACCTTCTCATCATCTTTGCCTTTGCAGAGGGCCACAGTGGTTCGTAAACGTCAGCGGGAGACAGGAATTCTGGCTCCTGTAAGTCAATCTTCCTTATTCCTCTTTGCCTGTGCTCATTCCTTCTTTCTTCTCCTAGACTGTACCTACCCCTGCCTCTAAGAGGGCCAAGCCTATCCCGTACGTTGTTTATATTGCCTTCAGCCATATTGCCTTCATCTTCCATTTTCCTTTAGTGCGGCTAGCTCGTCTCGGTCTTGCGCGCCGCCTTTGGTACCTCTTTCCTCAGTTTCCCAGACCACCTTCCAGTGGAAGCCAATTCCTGGCTCTCTCGAATTCCCTGTCCCGTCCGGTGTGTTCTTTCGTTCCTTCTCTATGGTTTTTCCTTATTCCCTCGTTGATATTGTCTTCCAGCTCCACCCATTGATCACGATACCAGTACTCCTTCTGCTGTGGAGAGCGATAGGCCTGCTGGCTCTTTTCCATGCTCAGTCGGTACCCCTGATCCTGCTAGTGAGGGTCCTGAGGGTGCTCCCATGGATGCTGTTCCTTCGGCTCTGGACAGCCCGTTATCTCCCTCTCCTCGTGCGTATCATCCCCTCACCGGTGAGCCTCTCCCTGGTATCACTTATCTTGCCTTTCCAGTCCCTCCCAAACCTGCTTCTCCTCCTCCTACACGTGCATCTTCCCGACGCAAAGGGGTGACAGTTCTGGTGGCCTCT
>NW_025065036.1:0-1414 GCF_019112545.1 Guyanagaster necrorhizus
TGTCCCACACAGACAACATTGATATCTGGTGAACTCTGATTGTTTAACCCGAAGTGTGCGGTTCAATCGGTTTATCATCACGTGTTGATAGTCACATGGGGTTTGAGTCTAACAATTCTGTTTGGCCATCGGCCTCCAGATGATAACCAGAGGTAAGATGGAGTTCTATGTCAAGGGCCACAGCTAAGGCACGAGTAAATTGGGAGACAAATTTGGAGCCATGGTCGGATGTGATGTGACTGGATACCCCATGTTTGGAGAATACATGGATAAGGAAAAGTTGGGCGAGCTCCATAGAGTTGATGGTGTCATGAGTGGGGATGAAGATGGCTTGCTTGCTAGCTCGGTCTATAACTACTAAGATGGCAGTGAATCCATTGGAGTCTGGTAGTTGTTCAATGAAGTCCATGGAAATGGAATCTCATGGCCATTCAGGAACTGGCAGAGGTTTGAGTAACCCATAGGGGCAGTGTCTGAGTGCTTTGTTGCACCCACAAACTGTGCAGAACTTAACATAGCATTGGACATATTCACGCATCTTTGGCCAGGTGTAGTTCCACCAGACTAGTTCTAATGTCCGGTTTTGACTAAAGTGACCTGCCAAGATGTGATCATGATTGTTCTGTAGTATACAGAGACAGAGATCATCAGAGTCCGGGACGTGGATGTGGCCTTTGAAGCGAAGGATGTTGGATTTGTCAATAGACCATTGAGAGGAAGAGGATTCAGAAGCGGCCTTAGCCTGGTGGAGGCCATCAGAGGACGTAGGGTCAGAACATTGTGCTTGTCTGATATCGGTGTGGAGTTTGTCAATATCTATGATGGCACTAGCCCATAGGGTGGGGCCTTCGAGATAGATTGCTCAGAGTGATGCAGAGAGTTGTTCTTGGGTGAACATGGATTGGAAATTGTGGGGGTTGATTTGGGCATATTGGCTATCCCCCTCTTTAGGGTAGACGTCCCATCGTCTAGTGAGTGCATCTGGTTTCCCACTAAGTTTTCTAGGGTGGAACCGGATTACTAGGTTGAACTGGGATAGGTATTCAGACCAGCAGACTTGTCGGCGGGTTAGAATCTTAGTGGTGGCGAAGTATTCAAGGTTCTTGTGGTCTGTTATGATATCGATAGAGTCCGCAAAGCCTTCAAGGTAGTGCCACCAATGTTTAAAGGCTTCAAAAATAGCTAGAAGCTCTTTGTCATGAGTGTCATAGTTGAGTTCAGCATTGTGGAGGCTCCGGGAGCAGAAAGCGATGGGGTGAATTTCACCATCTTCAAGATAGATGGAGAGGATAGCTGCAATTGCATAGTCAGAGGTGTCAGTTTCCACCACTATCTGTTGATCAGAAACCCAGTGAGTAAGGATGGGAGCATGTGTAAAGGCTTGTTTCAATTCATTGAAGGCAGCCAAGCATTT
>NW_025065037.1:0-1413 GCF_019112545.1 Guyanagaster necrorhizus
GAAGTGAGATGGTAAATCAGCTTCTCTCCCGATATCGGCTTCATCCAGGGCTTTGAACTGCTTTGAACAGCGTTCTTTTCTCTATCTGCAACCTTGCTGGATCCCAAAAGAGCGAAGCCTTCGGTAACTATACTCTCCAGTCCACCTGGCATAGCACGAACAGGATTGGGGTGGATGGGCAAGTTCTTCCCATCTCTTCCCAGAAAAGAAAAGAAGGCAACAGTGAACGCTCGCCATTCAGGAGATTCCGGGAGAGTCTCCCCATTGTAGAGAATCTCGTGACCTAGTCCCGACCATGCAGCGCCATACAGAGGTGTCACATCTGCTCGAATGCCATCCTTGTTCCACGCTGCCTTTCGGACGACAGCAATCGTTCCGCCACCTTCCCTAAATGTCTGGGATATGTGTGCGGTGGTGTCATCCTCTGATATACAGTCGAAGGCATGCGTGATTCCGCCAGAAACGTTTCGAACATCATCAACCTATGTAGGAGAGCGATAATCAAACACGGCTTCAACACCAAGTGAAAGCAGCTTGGCGTGATTCCTCGGGCTGGCTGTAGCGAATACACGATAGGTCTGCCCACCCGCAGAGTGCAATAGCTTGATCAACTCGATTGCATAGAGACCGATAGACGTTGCTGCAGAATAGATCAAGATTGAAGAAGCAAGGGTAGCTTCAGGAGGGAATGAGAAGGGACTTGGAAATGGCGCATTGATTCTGAGACGAATAAACAATGCCTGTTTCATCAGGTCAGTTATTGTGAATATTTTAAAGAAGACTCTAGCTTTACTTGTGCGGCTGTCAATGAGCCCAGAGGCAGTGTTGCAGCTTCGTCGTAAGAGACAGTACTAGGAACACGGATAGCCAAATCTACTTCGAGGATAACGTATTGCGCGAACCCTCCAGGCCGAATATTCCCGGACGTCGCTGAAGAAACATGAAACTTATGAACAAGTTGCATATATGCTAAGTTGCTGCTGCATACCTCCCTGGAGAAGTCCCGCTACTTTATCACCAACACGCCATTGGATGGTATCTGATCCAACTTTGTCAACAATACCGGCAATATCGCTCCCTACGACACGCCCAAACGCTTTGTCTGCAGGATGTGCAACGTAGAGCGCGTCGACGGGGTTCAGTGCAACAGAGTGAACCTTGACCCTGTATACCTCATAAGACTATATTTTCGATAAGAATTTGAAAGCGAAGCATACCTTATTTCGTTAGGACCGGGCTCTGGAATAGGCAGTTCGACGACAACAACTGTATCTCCTGGGGCAGTTGTGAGAGCCTTCATGATGATGTTGGTATACAGCGCCCTCGATATTGTCCTTGCTTAAAATATATGGGTAGAGCGGCTGGTGTTTGACCCTAGGTCTGGTTTAAAAATGGCTCATTTAAATAGAGGTA
>NW_025065038.1:0-1400 GCF_019112545.1 Guyanagaster necrorhizus
TGGGAATATCCATCGATAACAGCCTGTGTTATCACGTTAGTGGCTCCTATAGATAACGACGAGATCAGATTGAGGAATGACAATCGGCCTTCGCGGTAGTGTTGGAATTGAATGGTTCCCTGGATATATGACTGCAATGCCCAGATCCGTTTCGAGAAGACTAACCTCGCGGGAGATTCAATGTGAAAACTATTCCGTAATTGAAAGTAGATACTGGTTTGGTTAGGCAGTTAAAACAGACTCGGTGGTCGTGGTCCATGATAAGGAAGCTATGCCTGTCATGGAAACGGCCTATGCATAGAATGAATGAATATGGCCAGGTCGGTTACAGTGTACAAGACAGGAACCAAAAGTATGTCGGTGTATTCCACCTTTTTTTGTTTTCGAACCACGACACGATCACAGTATGGAAGGAAGAAAACACATGATCGAAATGCGGCTCCATCAATAAGGGATTAACGTACGTCTATTTAAAAAATGAAACACTAATACAATAATGGTGGCCACAGGGCTATGTGAACAACTCAGAGAGAACCTTGTAATTGAATAACCAGAGAAAGAGATCAATAAGAGGATGGACCATGACTAACCGGACGTTGGAAACGGATATTACTAGCCGTCTTTGAACATAATGAATCCGACCACGATGAGTTATACCTGAAACACCTTTTGGCATTCATGTTGCACCTGATAAGTTTAAATCATAGAAACCCAATCCGCAAGACTCACCATTTCTTGCAACAAGAATAGATGGGGCTAACGTCTATCGAAGAAACTATTAACTTGATGCGAAAAGAGATTATATTAATATGACAGAGCATTACTTGCAAAGGACTAATATGAAGAATAAAATTTCTACAATGGACAAATACATCAAATACACATCAAGAGACAGTGATTATATGGCTCCTGAAGTCTTTGATACAGAAAAAAAGGAGGACGAGCCCCGGCCCGATCCGAATCCTTGTTCGACCGCGGATCTACTAATTGCAGACACAAGCTATCCATCTCTTCATTTATTTCGATCCCAGATCTTTTCTTCTTCACAAAAGGTCCATGTACGGATTTCTGGGACGTATCTTTGCTGAGATCATAGCCGACCTTCTGCTTTTTTGTATTGCTGCGCAAGGACTGGACTCTCAAATGTGTTCGAAAACGACGTTCCCTGGGACCACTCGTGACGACCATATTCTCCTTTAGTGAGTCTGTTCGTACGATTTTCATCCGTTTAGACTTAGATTGGCATTAGTATCAACTCAGAGTAGCGGATGATATCTCCATCTTCTTCCGGGTCTCCTACCGCCAGAGTACAAGTAGATTCACCTTGAATCTCGACCAGACTCCAGCATGAGCCACCATTCACCCGCCCAGCACTTTGTCTCCCTCTTTCTGGATAGAAA
>NW_025065039.1:0-1390 GCF_019112545.1 Guyanagaster necrorhizus
TCTCCCTTCACAGCACACAGCAATGCAATAGGAGAGTGACTGACTGGGCTGCTGAGCTAAGCATTCCCATGGTCTTTAAGCACTGGCCTAAGTGCCCTGACCAGGCAAGGATAGAGGTCATTTCCGAGGAGAAAGGGAAGAAAATAGGGAAAAATAAGGAAAAATCATAACACAGGACATGTTCCTAGAATTCATGGATCTGTTATGAGGAGTCTCTGCTTCCCTCAACAACCCTAAATCAGCCACCATCCATACCAAGGTCAAGGAACCAGAACCATTTGATGGCTCTGACCCTCACAAACTGAAGGCATTCATCATCTTCCTTGAGTTGAATTTCAATGACAGACCTACCACATTTGCAACAGATGCCAACAAGGTTAACTATGCCATTTCATTTCTGGCTGGCACTGTGCTTAACTGGTTTGAACCAGACATTCTTAACCCCAATCTGCAGAATCCACCAGCCTGGCAATTCTCTTATGCAGCTTTCCTAGATGAGCTTCATAGCAACTTCAGCCCCTTTGATGCTATCAGAGATGCAGAAGATGCATTAGAACACCTTTGGATGCGCAATAGAGATTGGATCATGAAGTATATGGTCCAATTCAATCAGTATGCTTCACAAATTGGGTATGGAGATAACTCCCTCTGCCATGCCTTTTACCGTGGCCTCTGCACCCATATCAAGGATGACATGGCACACCATGGGAAGCCAAACAATCTTCATGATATGTGCTTCCTTGCCCAAGAACTTGATGCTCACTACTGGACCTGGAAGACCGAAATTGCCTGTGAAAACCAGGACAATAAATCCCCTAACCCCAAATCCAAGGGGTTTAACATGTCTTCCTCGGACTCCAGCTCCACACCAAAATCTACCACCCCTAAGTCCTATGCTGACAAGCTAGGCAAAGATGGCCATCTTACTCAGGAAGAAAAAGACCGCCAGCACCAGAACAACCTTTGCATGTTCTGTGAAGCCAAACACAAGACTGAGAACTGCAACAAGCAGAAGACAGCAGCCTCCACCAAGGGTCATGCAGTAGAAGTCAACACTGCTCCCATGAAACTGGTCCTGATGGAGTCAGAAAACTAGAAAGCAACCCTGTTCTCTCTGTGTGAGTTCAGGGTTCCATTGACTCTATTCACACACCAGAGGTCATCACTCTCAATGCAACATCCCTTTCCAATCACTCCTTCCACATTCCCCTCTCAGCAGAATTACTGACTACTATGGAACCTGATAGTTCTCCAACTTGTATCATTCTGCATTTTCTTGCTCTTATTGATTTTGGCTCTAGCCACTGCTTTGTTGACACTAAGTATATAGCTGCCAATGAAATTCCCATTAAAACCATCTCTAGTATGCAACTTTGATTATTTGATGGCT
>NW_025065040.1:0-1338 GCF_019112545.1 Guyanagaster necrorhizus
AGATAGTTCCCACCATGCTATGATAAACGTGTATACCTTTTCTTCGATCTTCCGGGCAGTACGTTGAAGTCCCTTCGTGGAATCTAGGGGAATGTTTCAATATGTCTACTCGAGAATGGGCAAAAAAATACGGATTAAATCCCAAATAGTTCGATAATAGTCGAAGACACACACACAGATTGCAGCGTCATCCCCTCCTTTGAGAAATTCCAGAACTAATGCGTCTTGACCGATGGTAGCGGCAGCCAAGCTACCGCTTTTGCTGACTTCACTGCCCAAGATAGTGATCGGCGTTTTATAGGTAAAGATCAGAGCGGTCTTCGCCGGCAGCTTATGAGCATCTTCCAAGATGGAGAATATGCTGGACGTGCCTGTTCCGAAGAGCCATTTAATTCGTTGATCGCTAATACTCGTCGAGCAAAGCGGCTCAGACGAACCTTATTGCAGTAATCTTTGAGCATTTCTGAGAAATGATCTGTAAGCTCTGAATAAAAAGGGCATTTCAGCGATCCAGAGCCATCTTTGGAGAAAGAGAAGGCATGTATAACTATTGGCGCTGGCCGTAGCACATCTATTTTCGGGCTTTGAGGGCAGCATAAACATAGTTTCCAAGCTTTCCCACCTGGAGCACTGCATAGCACATATGGCATGCAGTTCTCGGCCAGGAGAAGGGTACTTTTCTTCAATGCTCTTCGGAATGATTGGTCATCCAAGCATGCAGAGATAATGAAACGTCAGGTTCTTGGGCAGGCCCAGTTGTTTTCAGTGCCCCTTGGTGATGCGCTCAACTATCTACCTCGCTAGGAGTATGGTGGAAATGTCAGCCTTTCATAAGTAAGTAATTTCTCATCATGTATAGTTTATATGGTTGATGCCTACTTGAGTTTATGGCACATTTACTCACACATTCCCTGCTGCTAATAGATTGCAAGGACAGATGTGGGCATTTGGAGTAATAAAAGATTCACAATGTTTAAAATAGGTCAGACTGCATGGCTCGGCATGAGGGATCAACATCTTTTCCCATGCTGTCCTTCCTTTTTCCGTGATTCCAATACATCCATAACACTCGGGTCCATTCTTTTTCTTTCATGCCCATTTAGCTCAACAGGATAGAGCGGCAGAAATGGGGGTTCTTCCTCATCGGACGATTGGTTGCTGTTGAAATTGGTCTTTCTATTGAGGGAGCATTCACCACTTCTGAAGATGTGGGTTCGAGCCTTGCATTGGGTGACTTTTTTCAATAGTCCTATATATATATAGGACACATACTGCATCAATTTTTCACAATCTTCAAATGCATCTTTCATCTGGCAGTATTAAAATACCAAACCTCAT
>NW_025065041.1:0-1314 GCF_019112545.1 Guyanagaster necrorhizus
GCCACTACGTGGCCTTGTGACACACCGAACAAGAACAACATCATAAGTGGATTCGCGTGATCCCTCGAAGTGCGAAGGGACACGTCGTCTATCACATGTTGTCAGATCACGTGTCGCTTGGGCTTAACAATTAGCTCAAAGCTTTCACCTTCCCTTTCTCAAGCCCAATTGTGCTGAGAAACCGAATGCCGCCAGTAACAACCACAGACCTAAACCACGACTTCTTTGAGTTGATAGCTTCCATCATCGGAACATTACTCGGCCTCTTAGCCATCATCACCCTTTGCCGCGGACGACAATCAGTAGCAGCTTGGATAGTCAGGCACTATCAAGCGTTCCAGCACATCCAACAAATACTACGCAACGTAACCCCGGACCTCTCTTTCCATGACATCCCCCCCTCCGCCAGAACGTCCTTCTTCCCGCAAGGGGGACCCGTACCAGAAACCGGGAATAGCAACCCGGATTCGGGGAGCCTTCATGAGGAAGAAGGACCCCGATGCCCCATTCGACGAAACAGTGGAGACCGCCACCCTACTCTCACAGGGTTCCAGAACCCGTGGACGACGAACATCGCTCAGGAGCCCACCGAGGTCTCCAACTACGTCACTCCGGCCGTCTCCCCCGAGCATTCCGCCTCCCCAGTTCCCTCAGGGGTTGGAAACCGCGCTCGGGACTCCCTTGATGCCGCTCGGATGGCTACGGGACCCCGCGAAAGTCCCAACTCCCCCCGGAACCCCCCCGAGACCCCCACCGAGCCAAACTCCGGCTCCAGCCCATCCGTCAGCAGGCTGGGGGTCGACAACCCGCAAGGAAGGGATATCCATCCCGACTATGACAACGTGGACATCGCCATCTCCGCGGCAGGGGACCCATATCGACACCTCCACGTGGGGAGTGAGCCCGAAACTGGAACCGCCAGCAAAAGGAGAAGGGCCGCCATGAGAAGAATTATACAAAGGATATTCCCGGAGTGGGACCTCAACGTCCTCTTCGACTACGATGAAGCAGTCAGACAGCAGCAGCAGAACCAAGAGCGAGAGGAGGACATTAGGTGAACTCAGGAAGAGCTCGCTGATTATGTCCGAGAGGAAGCCCGAGAGCAGTACGAAGCTGCAGAGTACGACCGACAAGGACGAGCACAGAGAAGGAGAGAGGAGATCGAGAGAATGGGGTCAGCCTCCCCTAGGGAGTATGAGCTCCATACCGATTCTGGATCTGTTATGATTTTTCCTTTCTTTCTACGTTTTCACCCCTATTTATGCTTAGTCATAGCACAAGACCATGGGAAAAGGCTTAGTAAGCACAACTGAG
>NW_025065042.1:0-1284 GCF_019112545.1 Guyanagaster necrorhizus
TACAAGATCTCCACAGACAAACGTACATGCAGGCTCTCAAATACGGAAGCTCAGAGTGCCTCGATACGTCTAAAGCATCGGCACCGTCCGGGAACACGGTGTCTATCTCATGTTGTAAACGCTTGAAGCAATCACGGTCCGACAAGAGACACCATAACATGCAACTCATTGCTGATGCAGTGGTGTCTGATCCAGCTACGACCGCCAACAAACTGTCGGCGATGACATCGTTCACGGGCGGCTTGGATTTCTCAAAGCCTTCTTTATCCATCTACACGGAACGTCAAAAATCCCCCTCAAGTGAAATGATGAACAGACGGTCACCAAATGATACCACAAATCCTTCGTCTTCGAGCCGCTTTGTATACGATTAGTGGCACGTTGTGCTGTATACGGCCTCATCCCCCCAAATCGCTTGGAGAAAAGCGGAACGATGGAGGCAACGGCTTGGTACGCCCATGGGACATGGCACACCGCGGATATAACTCTAAACATTACGTTCATGGTGTTAACCAGAAATGGCGACTGGAACGACATACATACCTCCAGTATATATCCATCATGGCGAAGATCCCGTCACCTTGGCCGTCATTCGCAATCAATTCAGTACCGCCTCCGAACCTAGTTGTTATTAGCTTCAGGTACCACAGGTCCGGGGATCATCCGAAGTATCGTTTACTCACGCCATATCCCCCATGAAGTCCACGCTGGAAATCGGTCAGTATGAGCCGGGGAGTCGGAAGGGAAGGAAATTCACGCAAAGTAGCTCAGCCATGATACCAAGTCCAGAGACTTGGTACTCAAGTCTTGTAATTTCTCTGCTAGTTGTGTCGCTCTCTCTGAGATGTGGACCTCGTAGTTTTTGATCGCCTGGGCGTTCAGGCCCCTAGACCAGATGCGTCGTCTGCTGGTATGCGAAGCGCCAGTCAACAGTATGAGAGAAGTAGATCCAGGGGGAGATACGTGTCGGCATGTATAATCTGGGACATGCCGTGGTAATTAGGCAAAGCTGGATTTATGGGACAGGATCGGGGCTCACAGATGCCTTTGGGAAGTCCTCTCGTCCCGAAAACTGTGATAATTGATTGCGCATCAATGATGGACACTTCGTTGGGTCCTATCGGGGGTGACTGTAAATACATAATTGAGAGATCGAGCAGACGGACTTACCCGTTCGGACTATGGGCCCGTACTCGTCATGAAGGTCCTTCCAATCAAGGTGTTGATAGCCTTTCCAGCATATCCATGCGCCGTACAGCTTCGTGACCTTGTAGAGAATTGGGC
>NW_025065043.1:0-1263 GCF_019112545.1 Guyanagaster necrorhizus
AACAAGACAGTCAGTCTCAGAATGACAATCTATTCGACGAAGACATTCCAAACCTTGAACCTGTTTCAGAAACTGATGATTCTGAAAGCTCAGACTATGAAACTGATAGCAAGTGGACTCCGCAAGTGCTTACTGAGCTCTGCACATCACCTATCGAATGTGAAAATGATATCACATCTTCAGGTTATAGCCCTGATAATTCCATCGAACCAGAATTAGATGACCTAGAGACATTTATCTGTGATTTCAGAAGTATTGAATGTAATGAAGCCTTACCGATGCCTGGGATTGAGAACTTTGCTCGTCCATGGTCTGAAGAGGATGCCTGCGCAAAAGATCGTAATGACGAACCTATGTATTGCTGGGCTGATAATGCTAAGGATGTCTATGGGTATCCTGAGACAGACTATACCAACTTCATACTGCGGCAGGAGGTAGATTCAAAGTGGCGACCTAATACAATTGGCGATCTACATCAATATGCTGCTGAAATGTGCTTGAACCATGATGCACCTTACCCCGGTGATGAGTTACGCTGGGGTGCAGTAAGCTCCTACCGTTTTGGAGTATTCCGCCTGAATCAAGAGACTTTCACCATTGCAGATACTGAGTCAGAACATGGAGAACTCACCATATCTGCTTCTCTGTTACAAAATCCAAAATTTCATATTGGTGCATGGTATGCAAAACAACGCGCCAGGTTGTTGGCATTACCATATAACTCTACAGAGTGGTACTGCAATTCATCGGAAATTGGAGACGCAATAGTGCAAGGCATGCATTTTATTCTGAGTCATGGCATTAGTATGTATCCAGATCTGAAGGAATTAGGCTATGAGAGCCCAATCTCACCATATGATAGATTTCAGGTTTCTCGTCAGATATCGGACAGGAACCAGATTATGATTACTGATCAGGTGAACCTTGCTGTCCTTCATATTGATGCTATACGGCTTGAAAACCCATATTTTGATGCAATCGGATGGCTTGCAAAGAACCTGAATGCATTCATAGCAAGGCAATATGAGTCCTTACTACTAGACGAGCTTCGCTTTGAGAAGCTTAAGCGGGCAGAAGCTATTAAAGTTCGCTCAGAGCAGTGGCGCATGCAACGAATGGGAAATGTACTTGCTGAAGCTCTTGAAACCAAGCTGCATGAGAACCAACCTTATCCAGGGGATCCCCAGGAACCCCACGGACACCTTCGGTTCACATTATGGGACTCTAAAGCAGACCATCAGTTTAAATGGATTGACCACGACC
>NW_025065044.1:0-1228 GCF_019112545.1 Guyanagaster necrorhizus
CCGACTCAGAATTAGCTACCATTAGTATATAAAGCCATGTACATCATCATAGCTACTCAGTTTGAATATCAACTTGGATAAGCCATCTACACTTCACACTCACCTCAACTCCTCCTTATCTCGTCTGTCGGATTCTGCTCCAAAGGATATTCCTGTTCACTTCCCTGACAGAACTCCGTTCTGCCCATTCAGATCCTTGGGCTCCGACTCAAGGGTGATATTGCCAATAGCTTTGTCGATGCCCATGCACTCTGCCAGACTCCGCATGTGCACTCAAGCCTACTCAATTGGCACGTTTCTAACAGTATATTCAAACTCAAACTCTTGAGTCGAAAATTTTATCATGTCCACCACATTTACTGAACCCACAGAGACCGATCCCAAACAAAGGCAGCTCACCCATCTAAACATGTTTTCCATGAAAGACATTCCGGCCTCTGCCTCAAAGGAACAACCAGGCCTGTTCAGATCAGCCTCCAGTGGGAGACAACCTTCCTATAGGGAAACCTACAATCACTCTAGCTTCACTGCCTGCCAACCTAATTATGATGATTCCTCTAACCCTTTTGACGCCACTAGCATCCCAACCAACAGGGCCCGATGGGCCAGTCTGATGTATGGCACTCAAACTGACCTCCCAATAGACCCCTTATCTCTAGGCAACAACCATGGGAATCCAGACAGCCCAGACTCAGAGGGCAGAGATGAAGACACCCCTACTCATACTCCCATCCGATGGGAACCAGCTGGCAATCCACCAAACCCTTTCTCAGATGGACCAGGAGGACCAGATGGTCCCAATGGCCCAGGCAGCACCGACAGCCTCACAGGAAGTAACAATCCAAACCAGCAGGACATGTTCCTAGAATTCATGAACCTGTTACAAGGACTGCAACAAGCAGAAGGCAGCAGCCTCTGCCAAGGGGCATGCAGCAGAGGTCGACACTGCTCCCATAGAACTGGCCCCAATGGAGTCGGAAAACTAGGAAGCAACCCTGTTCTCTCCGTGCAAGTTCAGAGTTGTGTCAACTGTATTCGCACACCAGAGGTCATCACTCTCAATGCAACATCCCTTTCCAATCACTCCTTCCATATTCCCTTTTCAGCAGAATTGCCGACTACTACAGAACCCAATAGTTTTCTAACTTGTATCATCCTATGTTTTCTTGCCCTTATTGATTCTGGCTCTAGCCACTGCTTTGTTGACACTAAGTATGTAGCTGCCAAT
>NW_025065045.1:0-1223 GCF_019112545.1 Guyanagaster necrorhizus
TGGCAGTGATCCACTACATAAAGGACCATCCTGCCGCCTCACTGGATCAGTTAACTCTGCCTGGAACCTTTCCCACGATGGAGACTCTGATACTCAGTGTTGATGATGCCGGCTGGGGAAGAACGTACGGTAAAACGGTCGTTGATGTCGTCCGCCAGCGCCTTAATGAAAAACGAGCGGCGGAATTGAATGTCACAAGACTATTTTACTTGCGTATAGATTGTGTCGGTGATGAAGTCGTCCACCAGCTAAGAAGCGACGGGCTTGATGCACTTGAGGACGAAGGTTTGTATTGGGGGAAAGGGGAGTCACCGTACCTTGAAGTCGAGGAATATTGGGTGGGGACCTGGTATAGTGAGTTAAATATCTATGTGCAGCGGGAATTCGAAAACAGCTAACAGTACTTACGAATTTGGTAGGATAGCACTGCACAATAAATTAGTATTCCCTATCTGCCACATCATAAATCATGAGCTACTTTTTGCCGAAGGATGTTCCGTCAACCATTTGGTCGTTGGGCTGGCACTTGTTGAAAGGATTCACCATTTTCTGAGTTGATAGAATTGAGGCTCGACATCGATGCTAATACTGATTAGGAACGAAGATATGGTAAAAGGGTTTTCGATGTCGTGTGCGAACGTTTGATGAGGGTACTTGCACCTTGATAACGATGCTCTTGGGTGATTCAGCCGAGAGGTTCTTCGGTATGTGCGCGAAGTGGTGATGAGACTAAGGCGTATCGGGCGCGGGGATAGACAAAAGGTCCCGAGAAAACATGGCGGTTGGTTGGACGAACCCGTTTCGAGTGTCGGAGTAGTATGGGATGAGGGTGATAGTGTTCCGTGTGGAGAATGGTTGACAGAGGGGCTTGTGGGTAGGCCAGTGCGAACCTGAGTGAGATGTCAAGGAGGTATAATATGCTACAAAAGGTGAAACGACACGCACGCTGACACGCTGTCGAACAATACCTTGCAGTCTGACACTTTGAGCACAGCCTGAGTTGGACACCGTCTCCTCCTGGTTTCTTGCAAAATTCGCATGCCTTGGCGTCCATAGGTTTCTTGTCTCCTGAACGCTTCCTGAGCCATCGCTGCACCGCGGCTGTCACCTCTGGGCCACACTTGAGCCGAAACTCCCGTGGCTTGACTCCGTCTGCGTCTGCAATGTCTATGTCGGCGCCGAATTCCATGAGGAGGTCGATAGCGCCGATTCCGTTGGTCTGG
>NW_025065046.1:0-1170 GCF_019112545.1 Guyanagaster necrorhizus
GACGCATTCTTTATAAAATTTACCAGCATAAAGTGAACCGATTTTAGCTAAACTTCTGAAACCTGCGGGGGCTAAGATAAAAGTATCCCGTAAATGAACATTCATACCATTAAATAAAATGGGATTGCTAAGAGTAATAAAACATTTGTCAATTATTTGGAAGTTTTCTTTTAAAGTTTCAAAATCACTTAATAAACAGAAATCGGCACTACCCATATGAGTAATTATGTAATTATTCAAAATAACTCTCACAACCACAATTTCAGAACCATAAAATTCTCGAGTCTTCGTTAAACGTCAACGTGTGTTTTTTACTTGTAAACCTTGCTCTAAACCTGTTTCGTAATTATATTCTTTTGGAATTTCAGATTTTTCAGGATAACGAAAAAACGAACTTGACTTTTCAATCATTTGAAGTTTAGTAAAAAACATTGTATTTTCATAGTTTTCTTTATCATTTTGATTTTGAATTTTATGTTGAATGTGTTTTAATACACCTTCTATTTTGAGTGTACCAATTGTTAAATCTTCCTGAACAAGAGAACGTGAGATAGTTACTAAATCTTTGAGACTTAGTATTTCCTGGAATATAATACTTTGACGAATTACACTTTTTTCAAATTTAAACACTATTCGAGATTCTTTAGAGCTTTGTATAGAAGGATAATTTAAATCTATCAAATTTTTAATTACTTTGTTTAAATTGATATCATACGTACGATATTTTATACCTCTATAGTAATATATAGAATCATTGATTAAATCTTCAATATAAACCAAATCCAAAGAACTAGCAACCAACGGATACAACTCGTTTGTTGTTATATTCAAATTAGAGAATTTAAACGGAATATTTAAAGGGATTTTTAAGAAGAAACCTACACAGGATGAAATCTGAGCGCTGATTAATCTATTAGTATTCAAACCTGTTTTTTCATATTCAGTATCAAAACCGGTATAGATGTTTTGAGATATTGTAACACTTCTTTTTTGTAAATGAAGTCTGATAGAAGGTAGTATTTTATTATATAATCTGTTAAACAAAACTTCAGAATCGGAATAAATATCCTCCATACCGAAGAAACTATTGAAATATTTTGATTTTTGCATCAGTTCTCGAATTGAAAGTGTTAATAAAAGTAATTGAAAAATTATTAAATTATGGGTTCA
>NW_025065047.1:0-1127 GCF_019112545.1 Guyanagaster necrorhizus
CTTATCTTGCCTTTCCAGTCCCTCCCAAACCTGCTTCTCCTCCTCCTACACGTGCATCTTCCCGACGCAAAGGGGTGACAGTTCTGGTGGCCTCTGGGAAGCCTCCTCGCTCTCAGTGTATGCAGCAGTCTATTCCCACCGTTTCCAAGGCTCCTGCCAATATGACTGCGAGGGAGACTGTTAACCATACCATTTATGCACGCGCCTTTCACCCGGCCATTGATCTCCAGTTTCACGAACCTCCTTCCCGTCAGGCCCTAGAATCCATGAAACTTTCTATGCTTCCTGTCGCTCCTGACTCTTTGACCAAGTGAGTCCTTCCTTTCCGTTTTTCATTCACATTCTGATTGTATTTTCTTTACAGACCACCTGCACGATTGCGCAGTGGCCGGGAATATGTCTACCGTTGTCATTCCGATAAAAATCCTTATTTCATCCGTCCTCCTCTGGTCTGTTTGTCTTGTCTGTTCCTCATTTCTGTTCTTATTTCCTCACTCACTAGCTTTCCTGGCCATGCTTTAACTGCACTTTGGCTGGTTTCCCTGAGGAGTGCATTTTTGAGGGTGGAGTTGGCGAGGAGATATGTACGCGCTGTAGGTCCACTCGTCATGGACATTGCTCTGCACGCTGGGATGCCAATCAGCTCCATCGTGCTGCTACCTTATTGGACCCTCTCATTCTCAGTGGTGATGGTGGTATGTCTTTTCCGATCTCTGTTCATTTCTGGTCTGCCTGATTGTCTTGTTCTTAGCTATTCGTCGTGGTGTTGACCGTATCGAGCGTATCGAGGTCGAGATCAAGCTGCTCGCGAGGTCCCTTCAACTCTTGTATGAGGACCGGCAGCAGGTTGTGGGTGAGCTTACTGATGGTCTTGATGCCATTGCTTCTCGTGAGCATGGTACTGAGATCATCGATGCTTATGCACAAGTCTCTGATCTCCTCAAATCTTTCTTGGTACGTCCTGGTTCTAAGGATGCATCTATCAATGGGGATGCTGTGGTGTCTAGCTCTGACAGTGAGTAAAGCCTGGTACCTCTCTTAGCACATCTTGGATGCTTGTACTTCTTTCAGTTTCCTTTCTTCGCCCTATGTTTTCTTGTAGATATTCTTCTTTATTTATAGCCGCA